>NC_057794.1:192069141-192107034 GCF_018294505.1 Triticum aestivum
CGGGGGGCGGCGCGGCGAGCCGATGGAGGCGGGGGAGGTCGTGGGCCTCGGGGGCCCGACCTGGGCCTCCCGGGCCGGCGGCGTGCGACGAAGTGGGCGACGGCGCGGATCCAATGGAGGCGTGACACATGGCGGCGGTGGCGGATCCGGACACGTCCGGCCATCCGGATTTTGTCCGGCGGCTGGAGGAGGAGGGGGACTAGGGTTTCGTCCGTGATTCGAATGGGGGGAGATATATATAGGCATAGAGGGAGCTAGGAGAGTCCAAATAAGGTGCGGTTTTTGGCCACGCGATCGTGATCGAACGATCTAGATGATGGAGAAGGCTTAGGTGGGTTTTGGGCCAAATTGGAGGGGTGTTGGGCTGCAACACACACGAGGCTTTTTCGGTCCCTCGGTTAACCATTGGAGTATCAAATGAAGTCCAAATGATACGAAACTTGACAGGCGGTCTACTGGTAGTAAACCAAGGCCGCTTGGCAAGTCTCGGTCCAATCCGGAAATGTTTAATCCCCACACACGAAAGAAAGCTAGAAATGGCCACCGGAGGAGAACGAAGCGCTGGAATGCAAAACGGACAACGGGGAAAATGCTCGAATGCATGAGATGAAACACGTATGCAAATGCAATGCACATGATGACATGATATGAGATGCATGACAATGACAACAACACACGGAGACAAAAAAAACCGAACCCGAGAAAATAAAATAACTTAACACCGGAAACATCAAGAGTTGGAGTACAAATTGGGAAAGTTACATCCGGGGTGTTACAAATCTTCCCTTTGATACCGAAGCGACGAGTTCCTTTCATTGGAGAGACGCGGAGGTAGACATGGTCTCCGATCTTGAAAGCCAAGTCACCGTGCTTACTATCATAGTAATTCTTCTGACGCGATTGCGCGACTTTGAGATTTTCACGGATGACTTTACACATTTCTTTAGCCTCTGTGATCAAGTCGTTTCCAAGAAGTTGGCGTTCACCAGTCCCTGACCAATTGAGAGGAGTATGACACTTTCTGCCATAGAGGATTTCGAATGGGGCCTTGCCCAAACTCGCTTGGAAGCTGTTGTTGTAGGAGAACTCGTCATATGGAAGACAATCCTCCCACTTCATGCCGAAAGAGACGATGCAAGCCCTGAGCATATCTTCAAGGATTTGATTGACTCGCTTGACTTGGCCAGTAGTTTGAGGATGGAAAGCTGTGCTGAAGCGAATGTTGGTGCCCATGGCCTTCTGGAAGGAGTCCCGGAACTTGGAGGTGAAAATGCTTCCACAATCTGAAGATATCAATTGTGGAATGCCGTGCAAGGAGACAATCCTGAAGGTTTATAGCTCTGCCAACTGAGCTGCTATGATAGATTCTTTGATTGGAAGGAAATGAGCCACTTTTGTGAGCTTGTCAATGACAATGAAAATAGCATCATTTCCACGCTTGGACTTGGGAAATCCAGTCACGAAGTCCATTTCAATATGGTCAAACTTCCATTCTAGAATAGCAAGAGGTTGGAGGAGACCAGCTGGTCGTTGGTGTTCTGCTTTCACCCTTCTGCAGACATCACATTCATTCACGAATTGAGCAATTTCTCGCTTCATTTGAGTCCACCAATACGACTACTTGAGGTCATGGCACATCTTTGTACTTCCAGGATGAATGGATAGAAGGGAATTGTGTGCCTCGTTCATAATGACTTTCCTTAGGTCACCTTTAGGAACCACAAGCCGGTCCTCGAAGAATAGAGGGTCTTTGTCATCAATGCGATATCACTTGTATTTGGGTTGGCTCTTGGCAATTCCATGTTTCACCTTCTTCACCATGGTATCTAGAAGTTGCGCCTCACGAATTTGATCTTCCAAAGTACGAGAGACTAGGAGGTTGGCAAGAAAGCCTTGAGGAACAACATGGAGGTTCAGTTTGCGGAAAGCTTCACAAAGGTCCAGTTGGAAGGGCTTGAGAATTAAGCTGTTGCAGTAAGCCTTCCTGCTCAAAGCATCTGCAATGACATTGGCCTTGCCTGGAGTATATTCAATACTCAGATTGTATTCTTGAATCATTTAGACCCATCGAGTCTGCCTGAGGTTGAGGTTGGGTTGAGTGAAGATGTACTTGAGGCTCTTATGATTTGTGAAGATGTCCACTTTCCTTCCCAACAAGAGATGTCTCCACGTTAATAATGCATGGACAACTGCGACCAACTCAAGATCATGAGTGGGGTAGTTCCTTTCGTTGGGCTTCAACTGGCGAGAGGTATAGGCCACAACTTTCTTCTCTTGCATTAACATAGCGCCGAGACCTTGCAAGGAAGCATCACAAAAAACTTCGAATGGCTTGGATTCATCAGGAGGAGTCAAGACAGGAGCTGTGACCAGCTTCTCTCTCAGAGTGTTGAAAGCAACATCACATTCAGGTGTCCAGACATACTTGACATGATTCTGGAGGAGGTTGGAAAGAGGCTTTGCGATCTTAGAGAAATTCTCAACGAATCTTCAACAATAGCTTGCAAGCCCAAGAAAAGTGCGGAGCTGTTTGACATTCTGAGGAGGTTCCCAATTCATAATTGGAGACACCTTCTTGGAATTAATAGAGATGCCCTTGGGGGAGATGCTATGACCAAGGTAAAGAACTTTGTCAAGCCAGAACTCACACTTGGAAAACTTCGCATAGAATTGATGCTCTCTGAGCTTGTCGAGCACCAATCTCAAATGCTTGGCATGATCCTCCTTATTCTTGGAAAAGACCAAGATATCATCGAGATACACAAGGACAAAATCATTTGTGTAAGGGTTGAATATGAAGTTCATCATGCGAGAGAACGTTGGAGGAGCATTGACAAGGCCGAAAGACATGGTAATATATTCATAAGAACCATAGCTTGTTCTGAATGCTGTTTTGGGGATATCTTGTTCACGAATGCGAATCTGATGATAACCCATATGGAGGTCAAGCTTGGAGAATACTTTGGCACCTTTCAGTTGCTCTAATAGCTCATTGATGTTGGGAAGTGGATACTTGTTCTTAATTGTCTTCTTGTTCAATGGACGGTAGTCGAAGCAGAGTCGTTCTGTTCCATCCTTCTTCCGGACAAAAAGAACACCACATCCCCATGGAGATGAACTCAGTCTGATCAGACCCATACGCTCTTGTTCATCGAGTTGTTTCTTCAACTCCTTCAACTCCTCTGGTCCAAACTTGTAAGGACGCTTGCAAACTGGCTCCATACCAGGCTCAAGATCGATAATGAATTCAACTGGCCAGTGATGAGGCATTCCCGAAAGCTCTTCTGGAAAGACGTCTTGGTATTCACAAACGACTGGAATCTGAGAGATGGCATTTAACTCGCCCTTCTGTTGAGAGAAAACAGTCGAATGGTTTTGTCCCGAGGGGCATAAATGATCACCTCTTCAGAAGAGTGTGTCAATTGAATTTCCCTAGCAGCACAATCAAGCTGAGCCTTGTGCTTAGAAAGCCAGTCCAAGCCGAGAATTAGATCAATATCTGAGTCACCAAGAACAATAGGAGAAGACATAAATTTATAGTTTCCCATCTTGATATAAACATCCCAAACCATGGAGTTTGCATTCATGAATTTACCTAGAGAGACAACTGACAACTATCTAGGCAAATCTTGGAAAACCAACTCATGATTCGATGCAAAAGGTCTTGAAATGAAACCATGCGATGCACCAGTATCAAATAAAACTTTTGCAGGAAAGTCTTTAACATGAAGGTTACCCATGATCACTTCTGAAGAATCCTCTGTCTGAGCTGCGTTCATCATGTTCACCTTTGAGACTTGGAATTGTGCTTGACCACTACATTGCTGGAAGATCTCACAGGAGGAGGAGGCGGAAGGCGCCTTTGGTTGAAGCACTTGTTTGCATAGTGCCCTTTCTGCTGACACTTGTTGCAAGTAACCTCTGAGAGCGGACGATGATAAGGAGCACTTGACCTTGGAGTTTGAGACTGAGCTTAGTTCTGATAGCCTGGGTTGGGTGGGTGGGAAGATCCATTGCCACCTTTGCTCTTTTGCTGGTAGGGCTGACGAAACAGAGGAGGAGGCAACCAGAACTTCTGTTGCTTAGCTGTCACTTGTGAGGAAGAAGAAGATTGAACTGCATCCCTGACTCTCTTCTTAGATGCCTCACACTTGAGCTGAGCA
The DNA here is from genome assembly GCF_018294505.1 of Triticum aestivum. Lineage (NCBI taxonomy): Eukaryota > Viridiplantae > Streptophyta > Magnoliopsida > Poales > Poaceae > Triticum > Triticum aestivum. Next base: position 192,073,305 of record NC_057794.1, read on the forward strand.
GCTTCTTGCTTTAGTGCCATGTTATAGAATTGATCGAACTTGATCGGCTCAAGAAGCACGAGATCTAACTGCAGATCCTCTCTGAGGCCATGTCGGTGTCAAAACCGGTGGATCTCGGGTAGGGGGTCCCGAACTGTGCGTCTAAGGCGGATGGTAATAGGAGGTAGGGGACACGATGTTTTACCCAGGTTCGGGCCCTCTTGATGGAGGTAAAACCCTATGTCCTACTTGATTAACATTGATGATATGGGTAGTACAAGAGTAGATCTACCACGAGATCAGAGAGGCTAAACCCTAGAAGCTAGCCTATGGTATGATTGTATGTTGTCCTACGGACTAAAACCCTCCGGTTTATATAGACACCGGAGAGGGTTAGGGTTACACAAGGTCGGTTACAAAGGAGGAGATAGACATATCCGTATTGCCTAGCTTGCCTTCCACGCCAAGTAGAGTCCCATCCGAACACGAGACGAAGTCTTCAATCTTGTATCTTCATAGTCTAACAGTCCGGCCAAAGGATATAGTCTGGCTGTCTGGAGACCCCCTAATCCAGGACTCCCTCAGTAGCCCCTGAACTAGGCTTCAATGACGATGAGTCCGGCGCGCAGTATTGTCTTCGGCATTGCAAGCCGGGTTCCTCCTCCGAATATAACACGGAAGAATTTGAATACAAGGATAGTGTCCGACCCTGCAAAATAAGTTCCACATACCACCGTAGAGAGAATAATATTTCCGCAAATCTAATTTGCTGACTTGTTTTGGCAACACGACATTATGTCATGGACCGGTGATTATTCAAACCGTTTCCTTTAACTAGCCCCGCACATAACGCGAGGCAGTTTTTTGACACGTCTTGTCAAAGCAGAGATCGTGTCCCCTTATCACGGGATTCTCATCAATACGGGTGTGGGTAACCCAACCGCGCCATCGATTACGGCGCTTGGGGGATGAGCGAGTTTTACCAGGCTAGTGGGGACGCACAGTTTCGTCCGCCCATATAAAGGGATAATGATTTACCTTTTCATCCATGCCTTCTTCCTCCTTTGCTCATCCATTTTCGCACACTCGAGCTCCAGCACCCAAGTCCGCATTTCCCACCTCAACCCTCTCCAACCATGTCCAGAGCGGGAGGCAGGTGGATGGTCTCCTCCGTCATGGAGGGACACATCAAGAAGCTGAGGAGAGCCGGATACCTGCCCGACGACATTGCACACCGGCTCCCAGAAGAGGGGCAGCTCATCCCCACCCCCAGGCCCCATGAGAGGGTAGTGTTCCTTACCCATTTCCTCTGCGGACTGGGATTCCCTCTCCACCCATTCGTCCGGGGGCTCATGTTCTACTATGGCCTGGATTTCCACGATCTGGCCCCGGACTTCATCCTCAACATCTCGGCGTTTATCGTCATGTGCGAGGCCTTCCTTCGCATCAAGCCCCACTTCGGCTTATGGCTGAAGACCTTCAATGTGAAGCTGAAGGTAGTGAGCGGCCGCCAGGCGGAGTGCGGAGGTGCCATGGTTGGCAAGATGCCCAATGTCACATGGCTCGAGGGCTCCTTTGTGGAGACCATAAAGGGGTGGCAATCGGGGTGGTTCTACATCACCAAGCCACGTGACCCTAAATGGGCAGCGGCCCCCGAGTTCCGATCTGGCATCCCTACGCGGCTCACCTCCTGGCAAGAGAAGGGCCGGTCCTGGGGTAGTTCTGGAGAGCTGACCGGACTCCAAACATGTATTCAAAACATGGTGAACAAGAAGCTCAAACTCGTCAACATAGTCCAGGTCATGCTCATCCGCCGGATCCTCCCGTGCCAACAACGGGCTTTCAACTTGTGGGAGTTTGACCCGGCCCAGCACCGAACTCTGAACAGGCTCTTCGACACAACTCACGAAGATGCCTGGAAGGTGCTATTCAAGAGTGCCGAGGTTCCCCCTCCCACTTCCGAGGACCGCGGATTCTGCACGAAGCGCCAAGCCAGCGCGGTAAGCTGTTTTACCTCTCACAGGATACTTGTTTTCCATAGTTTGGCTCTATGCGGGATCTAAGCTTCCGTACCTTTGACATGACTAGCAGGAGACGGCCGGACAGATCGACTGTCCAGCTCCTTTGCCCGAAGGCCCAGAAGACGCTCTCCTAGCGAAGATGCTGACTCCGACTCCTTACACAGTGCCGGAGAAGACCAAGAAGGCCAAGGGAACCCGAAAAAGTTCCCGACGCCAGGCGTCATCGGACTCACCGTCTGATGACTCTATGGCACATTCCTCCCTCGAGGACAAGGAGGCAGAATAAGATGCTCCCCCTCCAGATGGGGGAGACAAGAAAAGGAAGGCCGCCCCAATTGGGGAGGCCTAAGGGTCCAAGAAGGGAAGGACTCTCCTTCCGGACAGTTCTACCACCACCGCGCGAAGACAGTGGCTGCCCAGGGCCAAGGCCCTGGGGAAGTCGTAAGTATTTGGATACCAGAGTAACTCATAGCATTCCTTTGTCGCACTGCTTCCCCTAACGCCGAATATGATTATGCAGGCCTCCACGAGCCCGTATCGATGTATTGTCGGACGGCTCCCTGGGCTCGTCGGATATGGATATCGATCCACTTCCGACCGCCACCTCCCCTTACCCTGCGGACGAACTGAGGTATTGTCTCAAGAGGCACCGGGTCGAGGGGAGACAGTCCCGGAGGTGCCTCAAGGCGGCCTTCTGGACTCTGGGAGCAGAGGGGACAAGGCCCCTGAGGGCTCCGAGTTCGGCCCTCAGCCGAACACCGCGCCGGAACCTCCAGTGGTTCTGGACTCGGGCAGGCGGCCTCCTTCCAAGAGGGGCAAGACGCCTGTACTGGTGACCTCTCTCCATCCAGAGGCACTGGACAATCTGCTGGAAGCGCTTCACAGCGCTTCCATCGACGAGGAGCACCGTACTATTATGAGTGTGGTGGTCCAGAAGGTTCAGTCCGCCAAGAGCGGACTGACTGAAGCCTGTGCCAGCCTTCTAACAGGCTTTGAGGTAAGTGTTTAAAATATAGGAAAAATATTACCGCATAGACAGTAGCCCCTGATGCTCTGTTCGGTGTCCATGAAGAAAAGCCGAACAGAGGATCAAACAAGATCGAAGGAGTCTAATATAAGTATGTCAATATGCATATGCAGGCTTCGTTGCTGGCATCTGCCGCACTGACTGCGGAGGTTGCCGTACTGAAGCAGGACCTTAAAGGGTCCCAGGACGAGCTCGGCCTTGCCAAGAGGCAGCTCGAGGAGAACAAAGGTAAGTAGTACCTAGTCTATGGATATGTATAAAAAGAATGCGATTGCAAAATGACAGGATCATCATGAATTTGCCAGGTGCCACGACCGAAGTGGCGACCTTAAAGCAAGCGCTGTCCGAGGCCGAAGATAGAGCGGCTAAGGAGCGCACCGAGCGGGAAAGGCAAGAGGCTTGGGTGGGCGAGGTGCAGCAAGAGCTCTAGGCCCTCGTGACGAAGCACGAGGCGTTGGAGCTTGACTTGAAGACGCGAGAGTCTGAGCTTGCCGCGGCCCTCGAGAGCGCAAAGAGTGCCAAGGCCGAAGCCCAAATGGCCCTCCAGGAGATCGACGCGATGAAGAAAATAGCGGCGGGTAAGGCATTCTATATGCAAAGCAAGCATGTAAAAGTAAATTACCGATTACTTACCCGAATCCGGAGCTCTCCAGGAGCATTCGCAGATTTGCCCCGCAGCGTGTTGGATGCCATGAAGTTTTACTGGGCCGAGGATGGAAGCTCGATGGAGAAGTTGTTCTGGGCCTAGTATACTGGGACCGAACACCCAGTGTCTATGAGCGACCAGCTAAAGCAGCTGGTCGAGCTACACAAGGCGGCCGAACAGGCCATGAAGGGCTTGGTAGTTCGGCTGTGGCCTGGCGACGCCCTTCCGAATAGCTACTTCGGCCTGGTGAGGTGGCTTGTGGATGCGTGCCCACGGCTGGAAGTCGTCAAGCGGTCCGTCTGCATCGAAGGTGCACCCCGGGCTTTCGCCCGTGTGAAGGTGCAATGGGCCAAGCTAGACACCGTGAAGCTGATCAAGGAAGGACCGCCACAGGGCAAGGAGCATCGCACCCTCAAAATTTATTATGATGGTGTCCGGAAGGGTGCCCATCTTGTAGAGTACGAATGTTCCAAGGATGTAATATTTGAATAAACTTGCTCGTGTGATCCTGTATGATGAAAACTTGTTTCATATGCACTATGCAACACTTGTTTGAATTTACAATATTACCTTCTGTTTGGCTGTTTATCCAATCTGAGAGATGGCTAGTCCTCGGCTTCTGCCCCCATGCCACGAGTGCTGGGGTGTTCGGGATAAACCTGAGCACTCTTGTTCCCATTTTTGGGTCCTTTGAGGGAGGTGCTCAGCACAACAAACAAGGCAACTGGACTAATAATGCTTTATCACTCTCACTTAGCCATAGAATTCTATAATTTTAAATTTCGGCGAAGCCCCTGGTATTCGGAAGGCCGAATTCGGGGCGCGATACACGCCTTTAAGCCGGACAGGGCCGACCCCTCGCTCTAAGCGGCATAAGTCTTTAGGGACTCGAAACCTCGCCTAACAGCGACCAGTCTCTCGCCTTATCATGACAGTCAATTTTAGCTTTCTCTACTGAGGTGCTTAGCCCAGCAGAACCGGGGCACAATCACAGTAGTTCTCCTAGCGCTACCTTAGCCGATAGAGCGTAACATAAGGTACCAAAACATAGGAGCCGGGCAAACCCAACATTTGACCAAAGACATGATTCGGAGCTGATGCATATAATGCTATAAGTTCGGGGTGCCGCACTTGTGAAAGTGTTCGTACTTCTCACACCATGTTGTGGGGTACTTAAGCCCTCGGTGTATTGGCCGTACCAAAGTATACGGTTGCAAGGTGTTATTAATGAACACATATATATAACAAGGATGCAATAATAATCGTAATGTTATGCATTGTTTATTAAAAAAGGTGCGTTAAAGCAGAATGATACAGATAGTGCGATAAGCAAAAAGTAGGACTATGTCCCTTCCAAGGGCACGCTGAGGAACAGTATTAAAGAAAATATTTCACTCGTTATCGTAATCCACCTGGGAATTCTGTGGTGTGATGTAACTTTCTGCCTCCTTGGTTGCTGCATCATGTGTTCGGCAATCATGCTGCCGGACAGGGTTTCCAGAGATTAAAGTCCTGAAAAGAGAAAAATAACGAAGCGGGAAGCCCCTAGTGCGGTTTAAGCCGCGTCTTGGGGCGTGTCGTAGTTGTGCCCCCCTCCCCACCTATGCCCATGGTATTTTTAATGCGTAATTATGTACGCGTGGCACGGATTTCGCCGTTTGGCTGGGACTGGGGTGGGGGCCGCATTGCTACGCGAGCTCAGATCGTGCAAGGCGGTCTAGTTGCCGATTACTCCGAGCGCGCTTGAAGGTGTCCGGGTCTTGAAACGCCGAACTGGTGGATTGCCTTGAGAGACTGCTTTGCGCTTCTGCTGCGAGGGCCGCAGTGTGCTCCTCCGTTCGGAGAGAGCGCTCTGTGTTTCCATTAACTATAATAACCCCTCGAGGTCCTGGCATCTTGATCTTGAGGTATGCATAATGTGATACCGCATTGAATCTTGCATAGACGTCAGGTTGGCATAGACCCTGGTTGCCCATGGGGTGCCGGACATCGCCCAGTTTGGACCAACACTCAGAGGAGCACTGGCCCGGGGGTTTAAAATAAAGATGACCCTTGACTCCGCGGAACCCAAGGGAAAAGGCTTAGGTCGGAAATGTTAAAACCAAGGTTGGGCCTTGCTGGAGGAGTTTTATTCAAAGCGAACTGTCAAGGGGTTCTCATAACACCCAACCGCGTAAGGAACGCAAAATCAAGGAACATAACACCGGTATGACGGACACTAAGGCGGCAAGAGTGGAACAAAACACCAGGCAAAAGGCCGAGCCTTCCACCCTTTACCAAGTATATAGATGCATTAATTAGAACAAGAGATATTATGATATCCCAACATATCCATGTTCCAACATGGAACAAACTTCAACTTCACCTGCAACTAGCAACACTAATAGAGGGGATGAGCAAAAGTGGTAACATAGCCAAACAACAGTTTGTTAGGAAGGTGTGTTAGAGGCTTGACATGGCAATATGGGAGGCATGATATAGCAAGTGGCAGGTGGCGCGACATAGCGATAGAACGAACAACTAGCAAAGCAAAGATAGAAGTGATTTCGAGGGTATGGTCATCTTGCCCGCAATGTTCTCAGAGTTGTCGAAAGCTTGATCCTCGTTAACGTACTCAACAGGTTCCTCATTCACGTACTCGTCTCCCGGCTCTACCCAAAGCAAGAACACATGCAATGGAACCCCAATCAAGCATGGTGCAATGCACAAGCAACATGATGCAAAACATGACATTGCAAGATAGGATCAAGAACTCACACATATTCATGAAAACATAATAGGTTCAGATCTGAAATCATCGCACTCGGGCCCTAGTGACAAGCATTAAGCATAGCAAAGTCATAGCAACATCAATCTCAGAATGTAGTGGATACTAGGGATCAAACCCTAACAAAACTAACTCGATTACATGATAAATCTCATCCAACCCATCACCGTCCAACAAGCCTACGATGGAATTACTCACGCACGGCGGTGAGCATCATGAAATTGGTGATGGAGGAAGGTTGATGATGACGATGGCGATGGTCCCCTTTCCGGAGCCCCGAACGGACTCTAGATCAGCCCTCCCGAGAGAGTTTAGGGCTTGGCGGTGGCTCCGTATCGTAAAACGTGATGAATCCTTCTCTCTAATTTTTTTCTCCCCGAAAGTGAATATATGGAGTCAAGGTGGACGTTGGTGGAGCGTCAGGGGGCCCACGAGGCAGGGGGCGCGCCCAGGGGGGTAGGCGCGCCCCCACCCTCGTGGACAGGGTGTGGGTCCCCTGACGTGGATTCTTCTTCCAGTATTTTTTATATATTCCAAAAATAGTCTCCATTGATTTTCAGGTCATTCCGAGAACTTCTATTTCCGCACAAAAATAATACCGTGGCAATTCTGCTGAAAACAACGTCAGTCCGGGTTAGTTCCATTCAAATCATGCAAGTTAGATTCCAAAACAAGGCAAAAGTGTTTGGAAAAGTAGATACGACGGAGACGCAGCAGAGGTGCCGTGGCTTAGGCGACGGTGCGAGGCGGCGGTAGGCGGCGGCGCACGTAGGGTCGGCGGCTACGGCGAGGCGGCAGGGCTGGCGGGCGCTGGGCGAGGCGGCGGGGCGATGCGGGCCAGGCGGCGGCGAGATCCACACCCGTGCGTGTCCGGGATGGGCTCCGTGGGCCGGCAGCACGGAGGAGAGAGAGGAGGTCCGGGGGGACACGTGGCGGCGGTGAATTGGTTGGAGGGCGGCGGCGGACACGTCCGTTGGTGGCGTGGACACGTCCGGCGGCGGGAGGAGGAAGAAGCTATGGTTTCATCCGTGAATTTTCGGGGAAGGGCACATATTTATAGGTAGAGGGAATTTGGAGTGTCCAAATGAGGTGCGGTTTTTGCCCACACGGTCGTGATACGATGGCGAAGAACATGGAGATGGTTTAGATGGGTTATTGGGCTGTTTGGAGGGGGTGTTGGGCTGCAACACACAAAGGGCTTTTGCGGTTACCCGGTTAACCGTTCGGGCATCAAACGGCCTCCAAATGAAACGAAATTTGACAGGCGGTCTACCGGTTGTGTATCAAGGCCACTTGACAAATCTCGGCCCATTCCGAGAATGTTTAACTCCTGCTCATGAAAAGAGACAAGAGGGGTGCGCCGGGTGCATGTGGGAGTGTCGGATTGCGAAACGGACAACGGGGAAAATGCTCGGATGCATGAGACGAACACGAATGCAAATGCGATGCACATGATGATATGATATGACATGCATGACATGAACAAAATGCAAAACGAAGACAAAACCCAACCACGAAGGGAATCTCATAACTTAAAGCCAAAAATGGCAAGAGTCGGAGTTACAAATATGGCAAGTTACATCCGAGGTGTTACAAGCAGAGTACTAGAGAAGGCCTCCAGATGGGATCTCGTGGGAACCGAAACTTGCGACAGCAGAAAAAGTATTTCGGGTGGCTCTTTGATGCCAGGGGAATATTTGAGAATTTATAGAAGCAAAATTAGGTCAAGAGGTGCCACGAGGGGCCCACAAGCCTAGGGGCGCGCCTCCTAAGCTTGTCACTCCCTCGTGGCTCGTCAGGTCTTCTCCCGAACCTTCTAGGGTCTCTTCTGGTCTAGAAAAAATTAATCAAAAGTTTTTTCCCTGTTTGAACTCTGTTTAACATTGTTTTCCTGAAAAGCCAAATACAAGCAAAAAATAGCATCTAACACTGTGCACTAGGTTAATAGGTTAGTCCCCAAAAGTGATATACAATTACATATAAAACATCCAAGATTGATACTATAATAGCATGGAATAATAAAAAAATTATAGACACGTTGGAGACATATCAAGCATCCTCAAGCTTAATTCCCGGTCGTCCTTGAGTAGGTAAATGATAAAAAACAATTTTTTGATGTGGAATGATACCTATCATGTTCATCATGTAATTTCTCTTTGTGTCATGAATATTAAGATCCGAATGATTCAAAGCAATACTCTCTAGTTTGACATAAAAACAACAATAATAATAAGGCATACCGACAAACAATCATGTCTTTCAAAATATCGACGCTAAAGAAAGTTATCCCTATAAAATCATATAGTCTTGTCATGCTCCATGTAACACCCCGGATGTAACTTGCCATATTTGTACACCGACTCTTGCCATTTTCGGCTCTAAGTTATGAGATTCCTTCGTGGTTGGGTTTTGTCTTCATTTTGCATTTTTTCATGTCATGCATTTCATATCATGTCATCATGTGCATCACATTTGCATACATGTTTCGTCTCATGCATTCAAGCATTTTCCCCGTTGTCCGTTTTGCAATCCGACACTCCTACGTGCACCGACGCCCCCTTTTGTCTCTTTTCACGAGCGGGTGTTAAACATTCTCGGAATGCACCGAGATTTGCCAAGCAGCCTTGGTACACCACCGGTAGACCACTTGCCAAATTTTGTGTCATTTGGAGTCCGTTTGATGCTCCAACGGTTAACCGGGGAACCGCAAAGGCCTGTGTGTGTTGCAGCCCAACACCCCTCCAAAACGGCCCAATAACCCTTCCAAACCACTCCCATGTCCTCCGTCGTTGGATCACGATCACGTGGTCGAAAACTACACCTCATTTGGACACTCCTACTTCCTCCTAGCTATAAATATGTCTCTCCCTCCGGAATTCCGGGTCCAAACCCTACCCTAACCTTCCCCGCCGCCACCGGACGCGTCCGAGACGGCCGTACGTGTCCGCGCCGCCTCCCGCAGTGAACCCCGTCCCGCCACGTGGCAGACCGCCGCCGCCCGCCGCCGCAGGCCCGCCCGAGTCCAGGGCCGGCCCCTGATGCCCGTGTCGCCCGACCACTCCTTCCGCCGCGCGCCCACGCCCGCTCCTCCGCCCGGTGCCGTGCCGCCTCCCTGCTCCGGCCCCGTTGCCGCTGTTTGCCCGCTCGTCGGCCGCCGCCATCCGCCCGCTCGCTGGCCGCTCACGGATCTGCTCCGGTCGCCACGCTGCTGCCCGATGCGGGTGCGCGCCGTCCGAGGACAAGCTCCAACTCCGGCCCCTTCCTCCAACTCTAGCGGCCTCCCTGCCCTTCTCCTCCTCCGGCCACCTTCATCCAACTCCGGTGAGCCACATCTCCGGCGAGATCTAGTCGAATCTCGGATCCCGCGCAAACCCTAGATCCAAAGAGGTTGACCCCGATTTTTCTCCAAGTCCTTTTCTGTAACCTTTTATGCCTCTGTTCATTGCATCATAACTCCATGACCGTAGCTCTGGTTCCTGCGCATGATATATCAAAATGTTCACTGGGAGATGCTCTTCATTTCATTCCGTTGTGGCATGCTTGTTTGAGTCCATCTTGATCCCCAAATTGTTGATGAAAGAGTGCTATAAAATGTTTGCTCCTGTTACTTAGCAGATTATGTTGATTTGTCATTTCTGTCACATTTGTTGTGTGCATCATATGGGCATGAGCTCTACATGTGTTTTGATCTATGCCATGCCGTCTTTACAGGGGTGCTTGCCATGTATTTTTTGATCAATGTGGTCACTATCACAAGCATGCAAAGTAGCCCTCATGATATTGCTGATTTCAGGGACTTGGGATTTTGCGAAGTCCTTGGTCTGCTGTTATTTTTTTGCCATGTAAACTAGATTCTACAGTGAGATACATGCTTGTTTTGAGTTGTTTCAGTAAGGATGATTTGGACATATGGTTATGCTCTATCCATCCATGGCCCTGTTTGCAATTATGGAGTGCCCTAGCATGTCTCAATCTTGCTCTACTATTGCTATAAAATGTTCCTGGCAGATTGTTTACATGTTAATCAATTTTGCGATGGTTGTTGTAGTTGATCCATGCAATCTATGAACTTTCTCTTGCCTTGGTTAGCTTCATGAACATGTCTTGTTGCTGATGATATGCTTGTTTTGTCATGCAAGGCTTTGTGATGAGTGAATCGAGCTCGCAAAGATGCCTTCATAACTCTATTTATGCCATGCTCAGTTTTCTGCTAAGTCCGAATATGTTAATAAAACTTGCTATGTTTACATGGGTGCCATAAAATCTTCTTTGCCTTTTTGGCTGATGGTCAGTAAGGGACTTTGGATCTATGCATTTAGTAGAATCATGCCATGCCTTTGTTTGCTATGATATGTTCCTGCAGCATGTTGTTAGCTTGCTCTAAACATTGCTTCCTGATGTTATTCCTAGCATGTTAGTATTTTCACCAAGTCTGTGAAGCTGATATCTTTTTCACTTTTACCATGCTTGTTTGAACCTGGTCTTGTGTGATTTAGCCGTAGCTCAGTGTTCATGTTTTGTGAAGCATCCCGAGTAGATCACTGCCATGTGCGTTGTTGTTATGTTGGAGTGCAGTAGCTTAGTTTCTTGATGCATTCTAGATGGCATCGTGTTGTTAATCGCATATTTGTGCTTTTCTTGTTTTGCTTGTCATTTGCAAACCGTGCATCCAATTCCGGTGATCTTTATATCGATTTTGACCGAAATCAACTCATCTTTCCAGCGGCACAATTGTTTGCCAAGTTGATGCCTTGTTCATCTTTTTCCTTCCGGAGCATGCATATGCATTGCATATCACATCTCGCATATCATGCCATGCTTTGCATCATGTTGCTTGCGCATTGCACCGTGATTGATTGTGGGTCCTTTGCTTGTGTTCTTGCTTTGGGTAGAGCCGGGAGATGAGTACGTAAGTTTGCTAACGAGGATCAAGCTTTCGTCAACTCTGAGAACTTTGCAGGCAAGATGATCATACCCTCGAAATCACTTTTATCTTTGCTTGCTAGTTGTTCGCTCTATTGCTATGCCGCGATACCTACCACTTGCTTTATCATGCCTCCCATATTGCCATGTCAAGCCTCTAACCCACCTTTCCTAGCAAACCGTTGTTTGGCTATGTTACCGCTTTGCTCAGCCCCTCTTATAGCGTTGCTAGTTGCAGGTGAAATTGGAGTTTGTTCCATGTTGGAACATGGGTATTGTTGGGATATCATTATTATCTCTTATTTACTTTAATGCATCTATATACTTGGTAAAGGGTGGATGGCTCGGCCTTATTCCTGGTGTTTTGTTCCACTCTTGCCGCCCTAGTTTCCGTCATACCGGTGTTATGTTCCTTGATTTTGTGTTCCTTACGCGGTTGGGTGTTATGGGAACCCCTTGACAGTCCGCTTTGAATAAAACTCCTCCTGCAAGGCCCAACCTTGGTTTTACCATTTGCCTACCTACCACCATATACCTTCCCTTGGGTTTTGCAGACTCAAGGGTCATCTTTATTTTAACCCCCCAGGCCAGTGCTCCTCTAAGTGTTGGTCCGAACCGAGCTTCCCGCGGGGCCACCTCGGGGAAACTTGAGGTTTGGTTTTACTCATAGCTAGTCTCATCCGGTGTTGCCCTGAGAATGAGATATGTGCGACTCCTATCAGGATTTGTCGGCACATCGGGTGGCTTTGCTGGTCTTGTTTTACCATTGTCGAAATGTCTTGTAATCGGGATTCTGAGATTGATCGGGTCTTCCTGGGAGAAGGAATATCCTTCTTTGACCATGAGAGCTTGTGATGGGCTAAGTTGGGACACCCCTACAGGGTTTTTAACTTTCGAAAGCCATGCCCGCGGTTATGGGCAGATGGGAATTTGTTAAGGTCCGGTTGTAGAGAACTTGAAACTTAACTTAATTAAAATGAATCAACCGCGTGTGTAGCCGTGATGGTCTCTTTTCGGCAGAGTCCGGGTAGAGAACACGGTCTCGTGTTATGCTTGAACGTACGTAGCTTCAGGATCACTTCTTGATCACTTTATAGCTTCTCGACCATGCTTTTCTTCTCTTCTCGCTCTCTTTTGTGTAATTTAGCCACCATATATGCTAGTGCTTGCTGCAGCTCCACCTCACTACCCTTTTCCTACCTTTAAGCTTAAATAGTCTTGATCGCGAGGGTGTGAGATTGCAGAGTCCCCGTGACTCACAGATACTTCCAAAACAGATGCAGGTGCCGATGATGCTAGTGTAGGGGATGCTACCGAACTCAAGTGGGAGTTCGACAAGGATTCGGGCCGTTACTATGTTTCTTTTCCGGATGATCAGTGGAGGAGCCCAGTTGGGGCGATCGGGGATCTAGCATTTGGGGTTGTCTTTCTTTATTTTGGTTCCATAGTCGGACCTTGATTGTATTGTAGATGATGTATGATATATTTATGTATTGTGTGAAGTGGCGATTGTAAGCCAACTCTTTATCCCTTTCTTATTCAGTACATGGGATGTGTAAAGATTACCCCTCTTGCGACATGCCTACCATGCGGTTATGCCTCTAAGTCGCGCCCTGACACGTGGGAGATATAGCCGCATCGTGGGTGTTACACTCCATGTTCTTAACACAAAGTATTTATCATGCACAACCCCGATGAAAAGCTGAGAAATTGGTTCATAATTTTTAACACGCTTCAGCTTTTTCAACTCTCACGCAATACAGGAGCGCAAGCCATGGATATAGCAGTATGGGTGGAATAGAGTATGATGTTGGAGGTGGTGTGGAGAAGACAAAAAATAAGAAAGTCTCACATTGACAAGGCTAATCAATGGGCTATGGAGATGCCCGTCAATTGATGTCAATGCAAGGAGTAGGGATTGTCATGCAACAGATGCACTAAGAGCTATAAGTGTATGAAAGCTCAACAATAAAACTAAGTGGGTGTGCATCCAACTTGCTTGCTCATGAAGACCTCGGGCATTTGAGGAAGCCCACCATTGGAATATACAAGCCAAGTTCTTATAATGTAAAAAATTCCCACTAGTTATATGAAAACAAACCATAGGAGACTCCCTATATGAAAAACATGGTGCGACTTTCAAGCACAATTGTTGAAAGCATAGTAACATTGCCCCTTCTCTCCTTTTCTCTTATTTTTTCCTCTTTTTTTGTTGGGATCTTTTTGGCCTTCTTTTTTTGGGCTCTTTTTTGCCTCTATTTTTTATCTCCTCACTTGCGACAATGCTAATGAATATAATGATCATCACACTTCTATTTACTTACAACTCAAAAGAAAATTACAACTCAATACTAGAACGAAATATGACTCTATATGAATGCCTCCAGCGGTGTACCAGGATGTGCAATGATCTGGCGTAACATGTATCAAAAATGATGAATAGTGGCTGAGCCACAAATACTATGTCAGCTATATGATCATGCAAAGCAATATGACAATGATAATGTGTGTAATAATAAAATGAAATGGTGGAAGTTGCATCACAAATATCTCGGAATGGCTATGGAAATGCCATAATAGGTAGGTATGGTGGCTGTTTTGAGGGAGATATAAGGAGGCTTATGTGTGATAAAGAGTATGATACCACTGGGTTTGGATGCACCGGCGAAGTTTGCACCACATCTCAAGGTGAGAAAGGGCAATGCGCAGTAATGAAGAGGCTAGCAAATTGTGGAAAGGTGAGAGTGCGTATAATCCATGGACTCACATTAGTCATAAATAACTCACATACTTATTGCAAAAGTTTATTAGCCGTCGAAGCAAAGTACTACTATGTGATGACCCACAAGTATAGGGGGTCAATCGTAGTCCCTTCGATAAGTAAGAGTGTCGAACCCAACGAGGAGCAGAAGGAAATGACAAGTGGTTTTCAACAAGGTAATTTCTGCATGCACTGAAATTGTCGGTAACATGTAGTTTGATAGCAAGATAATTTGTAACGAGTAAGTAAAGGCAACGGTAAATAAAGTGCACAAAGGTAGCCCAATCCTTTTGTGGCAAAGGCAGACCAAAATGGTCTCTTATAATAAGCAAAGCGTTCTTGAGGGTACACGAGAATTTCATCTAGTCACTTTCATCATGTTGGTTTGTTTCATGTTCGCTACTTTGATAATTTGATATGTTGGTGAACCGGTGCTTGGGTGTTGTTCTTACTTGAACAAACCTCCCACTTATGATTAACCCCCTCGCAAGCATACGCAACTACGAGAAAAATATTAAGGTAAAAATCTAACCATAGCATTAAACATTTGGATCCAAATCGGTCCCTTACGAAGTAGCGAATAAACTAGGGTTAAGCTTTTGTCACTCTAGCAAACCATCATCCAATAACTACTACACAATGCATTCCCTTAGGCCCAAATATTGTGAAGTTCCATGTAGTAGACATTCACATGACACCACTAAGGGAATCACAACATACATATCATCAAAATATTGAACACATATCAAGTTCACAGATTACTTGCAACAAGATTTCTCCCGTGACCTCAAGAAAAAAAGTAACTACTCACAAATGATAAGCATGCTCAATATCAGAGGGGTATTGAATAGCATAATGGATCTGAACATACAATCTTCCACCAAATAAACCATATAGTAATCAACTACAAGATGTAATCAACAGTACTAGTCATCCACCGGTACCAATCTGAGGTTCCGGTACAAAGATTGAACACAAGAGATGAACTTGGATTTTAGAGGAAATGGTGCTGTTGAAGATGTTGATGGAGATTGGCCTCCCAAAGATGAGAGGGTTGTTGGTGATGATGGCTTCAATTTCCCCCTCCGGGAGGAAAGTTCCCCCGACGGAATCACTCCGCCGGAGGGCAAAAGTGCTCCTGCCCAAGTTCCGCCTCGAGACGGCGGCGCTCCGTCCCGAAAGTCCCTTCCTTATTTTTTCTAGGTCAAAATGACCTATATAGCTATAGAAGATGGGCATCGGAGGTGGGCTGGGCTGAGCACAACCCACCAGGGCGCGCCTGGGGGGCCTGGCGCGCCCTGGTGTCTTGTGCTCACCAGGTGGCCCCGCCGCCGGTAGTTATTTTCTCTAGTATTTTTTTATATATTCCAAATCAATTCTCCGTAAATTTTCAGCTCATTTGGAGATGTAAAATAGGTAACTCTGACGTAGCTTTTTTAGGTCCAGAATTCCAGC
The DNA here is from genome assembly GCF_018294505.1 of Triticum aestivum. Classification (NCBI taxonomy): domain Eukaryota; kingdom Viridiplantae; phylum Streptophyta; class Magnoliopsida; order Poales; family Poaceae; genus Triticum; species Triticum aestivum. The sequence continues at coordinate 192,088,884 of NC_057794.1, forward strand.
TACCGGCATTCTCCCTCTTTGTGTAAACCTTGCATATTATGAGAGAAAAGACATTAGAATTACTCCATAAAGTATTATTATGCATAAAAACATTATAAATAACAGCAGGAAAACATGATCCAAAATGGACGTATCAACTCCCGCAAGCTTAGACCTCGCTTGTTCTCAAGCGAATTGTAACATCCCAAAATTTCAATTTGGAATGTTATACTTAGGACATCATATGCATATCATATTTTCTTGCATTTCCGTTGTGATCCTAGAAATTCTAAGCAACTCAAGGACCCATGGAGAGAGTTGGGGATTTCGTTTATTTTCATATTTGAATTTTCTCAAATATTGAAAATAGGATCATATTGATTTTTAATAATTTTTCTCATTGATATATTTCATAATAAAAATAAAAGAGAGGAGATAAAATGACTTCTCCAAAATAAAAAGATATATTGGAGGGAAAATGTTAAAAATCAAATTATTGTTTTATTGATTTTTATTTGGTTTTTATTTGGAGTTATTTAATTAAATTAGGAAAACTGTTTTTTTAAATTACATTTATGTCCGGGAAAATTGTTCACTTTGTCCTAAATTTTATTAGAGGACCGTGAAAATTTATTTTGGAATTTTTGGACTCCGTTTGATATTTATTTTTATTTATTTACTCCGCCCATTTTAAAAAAAGTGAACCGACCTTTGGGCCGTGGGCGACCCGGACTCTCTCCGTGCCCAGGCTTTATAAGCCGCCGCCCCACAGCGCCCCAGCCCACCAGCCCGCCAGCTGTCGCCGCCGCACCGCGCCTCGCCTCGCCTCGCCGCCCGCCGCCGCCTTCGCCGGAGCCACCGCCGCCCCGCCGGAGCCAGCCGCCACCGCCGGATCCGCAGTCGGTTCTCGTCGGTTTAGTTTTTTTTGGTTTAGGTAAAACCGCCGGTTTTATATAAAACCCTAGATTGTTTTTTCTATTCGGTTCTTTCCGGTTCCGTTATTTAGAGAGCGTTCGCTCGTTAGTTCATTCTTAATGAACGTGTTCGCCCGTTCGTCTCTGTTAACGAACGTTCACGCCGTAGTTGTTTCTTTTTTATTTTTCTTTTCTGCCAGGGACCTATCCGCGATTACTTTTATCGCAGATTAGCCCCTGATCTTCAAACCCTCGCAACTTTTTAACCGTTCGTCCGAATCCAGTGTAACCAACGCCAAAATCTTTGTTTCGAGCCCCTCTTTCTGTTTAATCAACTTGAACAAGGTTTTGACAATTTAATATTTGGTTTCAAGTAGATTTGATTTCGAAGTTCTTTTGATCGTAGTTTCAGTTCCGTAGCTCCGATTCGATTGATTCTTTTTGCAAATCAAGTCTCTTCAGTTGAACTTTCAGTTTGGATCTTCTTATTTGAAGTTTTACCCTTGCATCTATGCTTGAGTGCTTATGTATGCTATTGCTTGTTTGCGATATAATACCCAGAGTGCGCAGCGTGCTACTACGAGTCTCTAGGGTTTGCGGATCATCAGCAAGGCAAGTAACACATTGATCATACTCTTCTCATACCCAGTTTTTATGCATTAGTTACAATCCTCAAACACTTCATGATTAGGTTGTGATTAATTTGTGGGTATTGGGAAGTAGATGATGAGGTAGAACCTATCACCTGTTTTATTATCAAACCCTGGGAGTTACTTCTACGTTATGCTTATACTGCCATGCTATGCTCATAGATGTGGTTTGGGTTTGAGTGTATCCATGACAGATGTGAGATTGTTAATTAATGGTTAACTTAAGGTGGCTACTTAAATACACATCTGGGTGGATTGGTTGCGGGCACCTGGAGAATCCAGTGTTGTCCTAGGATATCCCGGAGTACCCGTGTGATCATCCTATGGTTCGCCACCCAGGCTCAAATGGATCATAAGATTATTCATGCTAGAACTTCCGTGTGTAGCCACAAGCTATTATGGGCTCTAGCATAGTTGAGTAAGTTGCATGACCTCTTCCAGTGGTAGGCTAGCAGATGTAGGGGATGTAGGTTGGTACTGTCTACCCAGGGTTAGAGTTAATGCTCCTGAAAGGCTATGTCTCGGTCATCCATTTCTCAAACACCATGAAGTGTGAGAAATCCAACGGAGGAGGTTGTGTCTTGTGGGGAAAAGTGCGCAAACCTATGCAGAGTGTACAAACTAATCATGGTTAGCCGTGTCCCCGGTTATGGACATCTTGAGTATCTGGTTCTTGGATTATCATGTTGATCTCATCACTCTAAATTAATTTGTTGGGTTTAATACTTCTTAATTGGGATTGAGTTGGAGGAACCTTATCAATGTTTAACATCTACCATGATAGTTAAACAAAATATATTCCTTTGATGTAGGGAAAATTGGCTTTTTGCAAAACATTATAACTATAGAGCCTCCACCAGCCTCATATGCATGTAGTGATAACATTTACTTGTTCATTGCTCTAATGTGTTATCTTGCCAGCATATTCCATGTGCTGACCCGTTTCGGGCTGCAACATATCATGTTGCAGACTTTTCATACGAAGAGTAAGGTGCGCTAGGTCGTTGTCGTGCACTCAGCTATGTCGTTGGAGTTGATGGACTCACTTTATCTTCCAAGACTTCCGCTGTTATCTTATTTAGATGGCCTTAAGCCATATTTATTGTAATAAGTTCTCTTCCGAGACATTTGATGTAATAAGTGTGTGATTGAACTCTGTTATAAATCCTTCAAGTACTATGCGTGTCAGCATTACCTATCCAGGGATGACACATACACAGATATTTGACTGCCTGAGGTCGGATCGCTACAAGATGGTATCAGAGCACACACTGATTGTAGGACACGACCACTAAGATGAGCCATAGGTCACTCTTCTCTACTCATTTCTGACTCCTCTCCATTTTCTACTCTATAGGATGGCATACTCAAGGAACAAGTTTGCACAACCGAATGAAGACACACCTTTTGGACACCACTTAAAGGAAGTCACTAGGTACCTGAACATTGGAATACCAAGCTTCACCGGTACCTACACCGCCACTTTATCAGAAGGGGAGCATTGGATGATTCGAGTTCAAGTTCCAGGAAGGACATTCGCGCCAGTCACTGAGCCCATAGAGTTTTCCTTTGATGCATCAACCTGGAGTCTAGGTAAGAGCATGGCATCCCACATCGCCATGGGACGCATCAGTGAAATTTATCACAAGCATCTTAAGGACACTATCTAGCAGATATGTGGGCTGCCAAATGAGCAATGGGAGATGATTAGCACTAGGAAGGACAGGTCCATTGCAGCTTTCATCCAGGAGTTAAACCAGCACATTCATCGATAGGAGAACCAGATGTGCGCAAGCATGATAGATTTGAAGAAGTTGATGACTAGGAACATGGAGCTAGAAGAGGAACTCAAGTCTACACGCATCGGATATGAGGAGGAAATCACAATACTAGTGGAGAGGAATGATGACCTGACAAGGAAGCTATGAGTATTCATGGGAGACCCCGCGCCAGGAGGAGATAACGGCCATCCCCATGACATTCATTCTGAAGACTACTGAAAGGATCGAGAAGAGGTGTCTAGAGGGGGGGGGGGTGATTAGACACTAAGTGCCAAAAGTTGCAGTTTTTAATATTCTTAAGTTTAAGTGGAGTTTAAGCACAAGTTTAACAAACACAATACATATCAAGCAAGCATGCAATGAGTATACGAGCAGCGGAAAGTAAAGCATGCAACTTGCAAGAATGTAAAGAGAAGGGTTTGGAGTATTCAAACGCAATTGGAGACACGGATGTTTTTGTCGTGGTTCTGATAGGTGGTGCTATCATACATCCACGTTGATGGAGACAACAACCCACGGAGGGTAACGGTTGCACGATTCCACGGAGGGCTCCACCCACGAAGGGTCCATGAAGAAGCAACCTTGTCTATTCCATCACGGCCGTCGCCCACAAAGGACTTGCCTCACTAGCAGTAGATCTTCACGAAGTAGGCGATCTCCTTGCCCTTACAAACTCCTTGGTTCAGCTCCACAATCTTGTTAGATGCTCCCAAGTGACACCTAGCCAATCTAGGAGACACCACTCTCCAAGAAGTAACAAATGGTGTGTTGATGATGAACTCCTTGCTCTTGTGCTTCAAATGATAGTCTCCCCAACACTCAACTCTCTCTCACAGGATTTGGATTTGGTGGAAGGAAGATTTGAGTGGAAAGCAACTTGGGGAAGGCTAGAGATCAAGATTCATATGGTTGGAATGGAATATCTTGACCTCAACACAAGTGTAGGTGGTTCTCTCTCAGAAAATGTGTATTGGAAGTGTAGGTATGTTCTGATGGCTCTCTCCACGAATGAAGAGTGGGTGGAGGGGTATATATAGCCTCCACACAAAATCTAACCGTTACACACAATTTGCCAAACTCGGTGGGACCGAATGGTTAAACTCGGTCGGACCGATTCAGCAAACCTAGTGACCGTTAGGATTTTCGGTGGGACTGAGATGCAACTCGGTAGGACCGATATGGTTAGGGTTAGGGCATAACGTAATCTCGGTGTGACCGATTATACAAACTCGGTGGGACCGATTTTGGTAATAAGCTAACCAGAGAGTTGGTCAGGCAAACTCGGTGAGGCTGATTACACAAACTCGGTGGGACTGATTTTGGTAATAAGCTAACCAGAGGGTTTGCATTGTAATCTCGGTAGTACCGATTGCTCAAACTCGGTGAGACCGATTTTGGTAATGGACATACACAGAGAGATTACAATCCCATCTCGGTGAGACCGAGATCCCTATCGGTGAAACCAATTTGCTAGGGTTTGTGGCAGTGGCTATGACATCTGAAACTCGGTGGCGCCGTATAGATAGAATCGGTGGGGCCGAGTTTGACTTTTGGTTTAGGTCATATGTGGATGTGGGAATGTAGTTGAGGGTTTTGGAGCATATCACTAAGCACTTTGAGCAAGCAAGCCATTAAGCAACACCTCATCCCCTCTTGATAGTATTGGCTTTTCCTATAGACTCAATGTGATCTTGGATCACTAAAATAGAAAATGTAGAGTCTTGATCTTGAAGCTTGAGCCAATCCTTTGTCCTTAGCATCTTGAAGGGGTTCCACATCCTCTAGTCCATGCCACTCCATTGTTGAACTTATCTGAAACATACTAGGTAAAAGTGTTAGTCCAACAAGATATATGTTGACATTAATTACCAAAACCACCCAGGGAGCACTTGTGCTTTCAATCTCCCCCTTTTTGGTAATTGATGACAACATACATCAAAGCTTTAGATAAAGATACAGAGAATAGCAAGTAAAGCTTTGGAAAGACATGTAACATGCATAGGCTCCCCCTACATGTATGCAATCATGTGAATATTGAATATAGGAGCATGTGAATGCGTAAACATGACAGAGTAAGAAATGTGTTACATGTATCTTGGCTATATGCATCAGTGCAAATGATGTGAATGTGAGAAATGTACCTTCATGCTCATGAGTCCTTCTTGCAAACAGTATGTACATCAGCAAGAACTTCTCATTCACGTGACTGTGATGCATATACTTACCTTGTGGTCTTGAGTTGTCTTAGGATGGGATGAACCTGCGCAAACAAGGTTAAATAACACAGATACACCTACTGACCAGAGCAAGCAAGAGAAACCACAAGAGAACCAAGACTGGGATGACATGTAGAGTGAGTACTAAGTACCACATTGGATATAGACATGTCCCCAAAGGTAAAGATATGCAATAAAATCAGAGATTTCCTTCCCTTAGATGTCTTGCTCCCCCTGAATCTGCATGTGATATTGGGAGAAGATAGGGAACAGAAAATCAGAGCAACAAAAAAACAACAATAGAGCTTGAGCTAAAGCAGGCAACCAAACATGTCTTTCCCCTCTTAAAGACATGTGACATCTCTCCTCTTGAACACCAAGCATCTGGGGTCTTTGATGATATTACTTTCTCCTAGTTGAGAAACTCTCCCCCCTGAGTATTCTCTCTTTCTCCCCCTATAGGAAGGATTAAGCTTTGATGTGATCTCTCTCTCCCCCTTTGACATCAATTTCCAAGAAGGGCTCTTCTAGACATGTGATACAAATGGGTTGGTCCTCGAGTCACAGAGCAAAGCAGCATGTCTAATATGATGCTGGTAGAGGACAAGAATCATTGAGTGGAGCTGGAGTAAACAGAAATCAGGAATAAGTGGCAAATTGGTTTTCCTGTGGTGGAATCGGTGACTCCGAGTTGTGTGCTTCGGTTGCACCGAAAGATTTCGGTTGGGCCAAAGAGAACAAACGGGTGTGACCGAGTTCATTAGAGTGAAACCACTTTTCACCTCAGCTCACTAGACAAGTAAGATCTCACAAGGATATGCAAGGAATTTACTGAAAGATTTGCAATGAATTGGATGCAGAAAATGCAGAACAAAAAGGAAAGAAAAGAAACTAAAAGTTCTAGATGAGGGGAAACAAATATGCAAGAGACAAAAGCACGGAGAGACACACAAGAACTTCATCTAGAGATGGTCGGCGACAAAGTCACCTATGTTAGAGTATATTGACTTAGGAGTCAAGTGAGAGCACTTGATCATAGGTCATACTCATCGTTTAAGCTCAAAATGGGGTTACCATTTTTCGTTTAAGCCTTTTGATATATTCACATCTTGTCGAGTTGCTTTGACTCATGACTTGGAGTAAAGCTTCTCTAAGATGGAATAACATACCTTGGGTGGTGTTGTTGTAGTTGAACTTGTGTGGGTTGCTCAAGGTTGATGTAGTTCATCAAGGGTTGGGAGCACCACTTGGAGTTTGAGTTCATCTACCTACATGGGTTAGGTTTGCAAGGAAGAGCACTTGTGTATCCAAAATGACAATCATGAGACTCAACATAGAATTTGCCAAAGGATATGTTTGAATGGTTTCGTGCTTCCTTGTCTTCAACCACCATTGTGTAGAGACTTGGTGATGTAGAGATTGCTCAAGATGTGAGTGAGTTGCAATCTCATAGATTTAGATTCAACCAAGTACCTACACGGGTTAGATAACATGCAATGTACAAATATATCCAAGACATATGAATAGCATCATAAGAGAAATATTGAGGATTAGTCATAGGCTCATGCCCCGCATGTATCAAATGGAGTTCCTACTCCAAGTTTGAAGCATCAAGGATGTTCAATTCACCTCTCAACCTGCAAAACACTTTCTCATCAAGTGGTTTAGTGAATATATCCGCCAATTGCTTATCGGTGCGAACATGCTTAAGGTTAATGTCCCCCTTTGCAACATGATCTCGAATGAAATGATGACGAACTTCAATATGCTTAGTTCGAGAATGTTGCACGGGATTGTGAGCAATCTTAATAGCACTTTCATTGTCACATAGCAATGGAACATGTTTCACATATATCCCATAATCTTTAAGAGTTTGGGTCATCCAAAGTAATTGAGCACAACATGAACCAGCGGCAATGTATTCCGCTTCGGCAGTGGATAAGGATACCGATTTTTGTTTCTTGGAAGACCAAGACACAAGAGATCTACCAAGGAATTGACAAGTACCCGAAGTGGATTTTCTATCAACCTTGTCTCCGGCATAGTCCGAATCGGAGTAGCCAACAAGATCAAAAGAGGACCTCTTAGGATACCAAATGCCAAAATTTGGTGTATGGATTAGGTATCTCACTATCCTTTTCACAGCCTTAAGATGACACTCTTTAGGAGCAGCTTGATATCGTGCACACATGCACACACTTAGCATAATATCGGGACGAGAGGCACATATATATAACAATGAACCAATGATAGAGCGATAAACCTTTTGATCAACCGGTTCACCATCTTTGGTCAAATCAAGATGTCCACTAGTAGGCATGGGTGTAGTCATACCTTTGCATTCTTGCATATTGAACTTCTTGAATAAGTCCTTGGTGTACTTCATTTGAGAGACAAAGGTACCTTCCTTAGTTTGCTTGATTTGCAAACCGAGAAAGAATTTGAGTTCACTCATCATAGACATCTCAAACTTCTCCGACATTAGCTTTCCAAACTTCTCACTAAAATCAGGGTTAGTTGAACCAAATATGATATCATCAACATAAATTTGGCACACAAATAGTTCTCCATTAACCCTTTTAGTAAAAAGAGAAGAATCAATTTTACCAATTTCAAAGCCTTTTTCAATAAGGAACTTGGTCAAGCATTTATACCATGCTCTAGGAGCTTGTTTAAGACCATAAAGGGCTTTGTGAAGTTTGTAAACATGATTAGGTTTCTTAGGATTGACGAAGCCGGGAGGTTGCTTAACATAAACTTCCTCCTCAATTTTTCCATTTAGAAAAGCACTTTTAATGTCCATTTGGTACAAGGTGATATCATGGTGATTAGCATAAGCAAGTAAGATGCGAATGGACTCAAGTCTAGCAATGGGAGCATATATCTCACCATAGTCCATACCTTCAACTTGTGTGTAGCCTTGGGCAACGAGACATGCTTTGTTGCGAACCACTTGTCCATCTTCATCTTGCTTGTTGCGAAACACCCATTTGGTACCAATGATGTTGTGGTTGTTGTCGGGCTTCTCGACCAATGTCCACACTTGATTTCTCTCAAAGTTGTGTAGCTCTTCATGCATAGCGTTTATCTAGTCTGGATCCTCCAATGCTTCTTCAACCTTCATAGGTTCAATGCTAGAGATGAATGGGTAATGTTCACAAAAGTTAGCTAAACGAGTTTTAGAGCGAGTGATTCTCTTGGTTTGGATATCATTATAGATTTGCTCGATGGGATGATCCTTAGCAATTCTTGCTCGAACTCGTGAAAGCTTTTGCTCGGGTCGGGGTGGAACATCCTCTTCATCTTGTGCTTCTTCTTGGCCTTCTTCATTGTTGACGTTGTCGTTCTCTTTTCGTGGTGGAGAAAGAGGTTGTTGATGTTAATCTTGGTGTGCTTCCTTGTTTTCTTCATCTTGGCGTGTCCCACTTGTGGATGCTTCCGTATCAACTCTTGGTTCACCTTGTCGTGAGGTAGAAGCTTCCACTTGGACGGACGAGGTACTCTTCTTCACTTCCGTTGGACGAATCTTGCCAATGGACAAGTCTTGAATTGCTTCCGAAGGGTCTTTGTCTCCTACATCAATTGGCAATTGCTCTACTTGCGAGCCGTTAGATTCATCAAACTTCACATCTACCGTCTCTTCAACCTTTCGGGTGAAATTGTTGTAGACACGGTAAGTGTGGGAGTTTGAGCCATAACCAAGTAGGAAACCTTCATGAGATTTAAGAGCAAATTTAGAACGACGATGCTTATCAAGAATGTAGCACTTTGAGCCGAATACTCGAAAGTATCCAACTTGGGGTTTGTTACCGGTGAGGAGCTCATATGCCGTCTTGCCGAGTAGCTTGTGAAGATACAAGCGATTTGTTGCATGACAAGCTGTCTCAACCGCTTCCACCCAAAAGTGCTTTGGCGTTTTGTACTCATCAAGCATCGTTCTTGCCATCTCGATAAGAGTCCGGTTCTTCCTTTCAATAACTCCATTTTGTTGAGGTGTGTACGTAGTCGAGAACTCGTGTGAAATCCCTTCTTCGTCAAGAAAGGTGTCCACATTTGCGTTCTTGAACTCCGTTCCGTTGTCGCTCCGAACCTTCTTGATCTTCACATCAAACTGGTTTTGGGACTTCTTAGCGAAGTTTTTGAAGATCTTTTGGACCTGCGATTTTTCATCAAGAAAGAACACCCACGTAAATCTTGAAAAATCATCAACTATGACTAGACCAAATGAGTTACCACCGAGACTCTTGTAGGCATTTGGACCAAAGAGATCCATGTGAAGTAGCTCGAGTGGTCTTCTTGTGGTCATGATGTTCTTCGCGCGGTGACTTCCTCCAACTTGTTTCCCTGCTTGACAAGCACTACAAAATCTATCCTTGTCAAATATGACATCTTTTATTCCAAGGATATGATCACCTTTAATAAGCTTATCAAGATTTTGCATACCAACATGACCTAGTCTTCTATGCCACAACCAGCCTTTAGAAGATTTGGTAATTAAGCAAGTTCTAGGTTGAGCCTTTTTAGTGAAATCAACAATGTAAAGATCTCCTCTACGTATACCGGTAAAGACCATTTTATGATTGTCTCTATGAAACACTTGGCAATCTACTTCAGTGAATAAGACATTGAAACCGAAATCCGCAAGTCTAGAAACTGAAAGTAAATTGTATCCAAGGGATTCAACGAGCATGACATTTTGTATGGAGCTATCATGTGAGATGGCCACCTTACCAAGGCCAACCACCTTACCCTTTGAATTATCACCCAAAGTGACATATTTTCAAGGGCCGTTGTTTTTAGCAAGCTCACGGAACATATCTTTATCTCCGGTCATATGATCAGTACATCCACTATCAAGGACCCATTCCTTTCCTCCAGCCATGTAGCCGCGGAGATTTTCCATAAGACCAAAATGCCTCATTGCATCATCAAGATCATAGTCACTATCATCATCTTCATCATAATATCCATGTTCAACATCATCTTGTGATTGATCAATTCCTAGAGAGGGTAATTAATTAGATAAATGATCATCACAATGGTTACCTTTATGAATTCTAATAGCTTCGGATATGATATTGCTAATGATTCCAACATTTCCTTTAGCACGCATGAGGTTGGTAAGCTCAAATAGACAATCACCAAAGCTAGGATCACTAGAGTTCATCTTACTCAAGGCAATAGACTTATGGAGAATTTCGTCTAAATTTTTCAAGGAATAATCTGGAAATCATTCCTCAAGAAATCTCCATATGGTGTAGGCACACTTGAGAGTAGGAAAACATCTAATCAAGTTTCTAGGCAAGCCTCTAATGATGAGCTCAACAGTTCTAAGATTGCGAATCATGTCAATATCTTCATCTAGGGTAGGGTGCAAAGGATCAACATGAGGTGCACAAAGGCTAGTAATGTACTTGTTCAAATGATATTCATTGAAAATCTCAAGCATTTCATTTTTCCACTCATGAAAATACTCTCCATCAAGAATAGGTACTCTATGTCTAAGACTCCCCAAAGTAGACACATCCATCTTCCTCCAATGGTGTTTAAACCAAGGCAATGGAGACCAAAGCTCTAATACCAATTGAAAGGATTGAGAAGAGGTGTCTAGAGGGGGGGGGGGTGATTAGACACTAAGTGCCAAAAGTTGCAGTTTTTAATATTCTTAAGTTTAAGTGGAGTTTAAGCACAAGGTTAACAAACACAATACATATCAAGCAAGCATGCAATGAGTATATGAGCAGTGGAAAGTAAAGCATGCAACTTGCAAGAATGTAAAGAGAAGGGTTTGGAGTATTCAAACGCAATTGGAGACACGGATGTTTTTGTCGTGGTTCCGATAGGTGGTGCTATCGTACACCCACGTTGATGGAGACTTCAACCCACGGAGGGTAACGGTTGCGCGAGTCCACGGAGGGCTCCACCCACGAAGGGTCCACGAAGAAGCAACCTTGTCTATTCCATCACGACCGTCGCCCACGAAGGACTTGCCTCACTAGCGGTAGATCTTCACGAAGTAGGCGATCTCCTTGCCCTTACAAACTCCTTGGTTCAACTCCACAATCTTGTTGAAGGCTCCCAAGTGACACCTAGCCAATCTAGGAGACACCACTCTCCAAGAAGTAACAAATGGTGTGTTGATGATGAACTCCTTGCTCTTGTGCTTCAAATGATAGTCTCCCCAACACTCAACTCTCTCTCACAGGATTTGGATTTGGTGGAAAGAAGATTTGAGTGGAAATCAACTTGGGGAAGGCTAGAGATCAAGATTCATATGGTTGGAATGGAATATCTTGACCTCAACACAAGTGTAGGTGGTTCTCTCTCAGAAAATGTGTATTGGAAGTGTAGGTATGTTCTGATGGCTCTCTCCATGAATGAAGAGTGGGTGGAGGGGTATATATAGCCTCCACACAAAATCTAACCGTTACACACAATTTGCCAAACTCGATGGGACCGAATTGTTAAACTTGGTCGGACTGATTCAGCAAACCTAGTGACCTTTAGGATTTTCGGTGGGACTGAGATGCAACTCGGTAGGACCGATATGGTTAGGGTTAGGGCATAACGCAATCTCGGTGTGACCGATTACACAAACTCGATGGGACCGATTTTGGTAATAAGCTAACCAGAGAGTTGGTCAGGCAAACTCGGTGAGGCCGATTACACAAACTCGGTGGGACCGATTTTGGTAATAAGCGAACCAGAGGGTTTGCATTGTAATCTCGCTAGTAACGATTGCTCAAACTCGATGAGACCGATTTTGGTAATGGACATACACAGAGAGATTACAATCCCATCTCGATGAGACCGAGATCCCTATCGGTGAAACCGATTTGCTAGGGTTTGTGGCAGTGGCTATGACATCTGAAACTCGGTGGCGCCGGATAGATAGAATCGGTGGGGCCGAGTTTGACTTTTGGTTTAGGTCATATGTGGATGTGGGAAGGTAGTTGAGGGTTTTGGAGCATATCACTAAGCACTTTGAGCAAGCAAGCCATTAAGCAACACCTCATCCCCTCTTGATAGTATTGGCTTTTCCTATAGACTCAATGTGATCTTGGATCACTAAAATAGAAAATGTAGAGTCTTGATCTTGAAGCTTGAGCCAATGCTTTGTCCTTAGCATCTTGAAGGGGTTCCACATCCTCTAGTCCATGCCACTCCATTGTTGAACTTATCTGAAACATACTAGGTAAAAGTGTTAGTCCAACAAGAGATATGTTGACATTAATTACCAAAACCACCCAGGGAGCACTTGTGCTTTCAACTACATCATCATCGACGACACCGACTCTGACCCCGAGAGTAGTGATGATGATTATGAAGACGAAGCTGGAGCAGACATCATGGAGTCTTCCACCGATCAAAATTTCTAGTAGACCACCATATTATTAGTAGTAATTCCCCATGTATATATTGGTAGTCCGAGCACTTTTGTAACGATAGTTAGATCGATTGTATGCCCTTGCTTGAATTGATTTGGTGTGATATGAATGTGTTTGTCTTATGTGCATATGGGTAGTGCTTTCTCACTAGACCTCATTCTATTCTAATCTCTCCCCTCTAAACCCAACAGATGCCTCCGAGACATGACCCCGGATTTGTCTTCCCACTGGAGCTCACCCAGTTGATCCAACATCAGAATGCCTTGATGCAACTACTAGTCCAGAACCAAGGCAACAACAACCCACCACCACCACCTCCAGTTGACAACTTAGCCCGTTTTCTAAGGTTGCAGCCACCGGTATTTTCCAGTAGCACCGAGCCAATAGTTGCTGATGAATGGCTATGCAGGATAGGAAGGGAGTTGACCACCGCAGGTTGCACAGATGCTGAGAAGGTGCTTTTTGCCGCACACTGATTGGATGGACCCACAGCGTCATGGTGGGAGAATTATACATCCACCTTTACTATAGCCAATGTCACTTGGGAGCAGTTTCAGCAAGCATTCCGCACCGCTGATGTCTCAACTGGAGCCATGAGTATGAATAAGCGTGAGTTTCGCAACTTACGCCAAGGAAACCGTACTGTGGGATAGTACATGGATGAGTTTAGCAAGTTAGCCTGCTATGCCCCAGATGATGTGGCCACAGATGCCGCGAAACAGGAGAAGTTTATGGAAGGGCTGAATAATGAGATTAGTATGCAGTTAATGGTGGCAACATTTAACAACTACTAGGAGTTGGTAGACAAGGCTCTTATGATTGAAGGGAAGCAGCAGCAGATTGAGAGCCACAAAAGGAAGTATGGACAAGGGAAGTACAGTTCAGGAGCTCAGAAGAAGCCTCATTTCACCCCTAACTCAGGAGGATATACCCATAACCATGGAGGCCATACCCACAATGGAGGAAGTTCGCATAAGCATAGTGGGCCCAAGAATGGAAACGGGAATGGAGCAGGCAGCAATCAGAACCGCTCTAACCTAGCCACACCCTCCAAGAAGGATCTAAGTCACATTACTTGTTTCAAGTGCGGGAAGACTAGACACTACGCCACCGAGTGTTCTGAAGCAAAGAATGGTAACGACAATGGAAGCTCTGGGAAGAAGCCCAACCCTTTTAACAGGGGACAAGTGAACCACGTGAATGTGGAGGAGGTTGAAGAGCAGCCAGATGCAGTTATCGGTAAGTTTTGGTTAAGTCATTCTCTCGTTCTTTTTGATACTGGTGCATCGCATTCATACATTTCAAGGGGATCTGTGGACAAGTTTAAGTTAGCCACCTTAGCCCTTAGGACACCCTTGTTAGTAAGCTCACCCGGAGCAGAGTATATGGCCAGCCGATGGTGCGATTGGATACCCTTAACCATTGCTAGCCATGTTTTCCCCTCAGACCCAATAAATTTTGGAGTCCCAAGGATTGGATGTGATAGCAGGAATGGATTGGCTGTCGATGTATGGAGGAAACATCGATTGCGCTAGTAAGTCAATATTGCTCACTACCCCGGAGGGAAAAAGGATCAAGTATGTGCCCAGGCATGCGCCGAGGAGGACCCAAGTAAATCCCCTCTCAGGAGTTGTTCAGGAGGAAGTACCTGTAGTGAAGGATTACCCAGATGTATTTCCAGAGGAACTACCAGGCATGCCGCCGGATTGAGACATTAAGTTTTTGATAGAGTTGTTGCCAGGCACCGGACCGATATGGAAGAGACCATACCAGATGCCCGCAAATGATCTGGAGGAGATTAAGAAGCAGATTAAGGAGTTATTGGAGAAATGTTACATTCGACAAAGTTCGTCACCGTGGGGAGCCCAAGTGCTTTTGGTGGAGAAGAAGGATGGATCATTGAGAATGGCTGTTGATTATCGTGCACTGAATGAAGTGACGATCAAGAACAAGTATCCACTACCGATGATCAATGATTTGTTTGATCAGTTGCAAGGAGCTAAAGTAGTTTCCAAGATCGATCTGTGATCAGGATACCACCAGTTGAAGATTCGAGAATATGATATACCTAAGACAGCCCTCACGACAAGGTATAGGCTATATGAGTATACTGTTATGTCATTTGGATTGACTAATGCCCCTGCCTATTTTGATGAATAAGGTGTTCATGGAATTCTTGGACAAGTTTGTTGTATTAGTTCAGGGGCATTAGTCCCTGCCTATTTTGATGCCCCTGCCTAAGAATAAGGTGTTCATTGATGATATTTTGGTATACTCGAAGAATGAAGAGGAACACAAGGAGAATTTACGTTTAGTTCTTGAGAAGCTCAGGGAACATCAACTATATGCCAAGTTCAGCAAATGTGAGTTTTGGTTGAAGGAAGTAGGATTTCTTGGACATGTTATATCAAGAGAAGGTATAGCAGTAGACCCTACCAAGTTTCAGTCTGTCACTGATTGGCTAGCATCCACCTCAGTTGCAGAGATCCGCAATTTTCTTGGACTCGCGGGATACTATCGGAGATTCATTGAGATTTTTTCCAAGATTGCGAAACCCATGACGGAGTTGTTGAAGAAGGACACCAAGTTCAAATGGACAGATGAATGTGAGGCAAGTTTCCAGGAGTTGAAGAAACGTTTGGTTACAGCCCTAGTGCTGATTCTGTCGGATATACGCAAAGATTTCCAAGTGTATTACGACGCTTCTCGCTTAGGACTTGGAGGTGTACTTATGCAAGATAGAAGAGTTGTTTCATATGCCTCACGTCAAATTCAACCACATGAGTTGAATTATGCTACGCATGATTTGGAGTTAGCAGCTGTAGTCCATGCACTCAAGACCTGGAGACATTTTCTTATTCGAAATCGCTGTGATGTGTACACGGATCATAAGAGTTTGAAGTACATTTTCACATAGAAGGAACTGAATCTCAGGAAGAGGAGATGGTTGGAGCTTATAAAGGATTATGATATGAAGTTGCATTATCACCCAGGAAAGGCCAATGTTGTAGCAGGCGCTTTGAGCCGGAAGAGTTATGCCAATACCCTTGTAAGCGGAGGTTTGCCGAAGGAGTTGGCCGAAGATCTCAGGGAGCTTCATTTGGAGATAGTCCCTAGAGGTTTTGTTGCAGCATTGGAAGTTCAGTCGACATTATTGGGAAAGATTCGAGAAGCTCAGAAGGATGACAAAGAAATTGCTGAGATAAAGGAGAGGATGAGCAAAAGAAAAGCCAAAGGTTTTTGTGAGGATGAGCACGGCATCCTGTGGTTTGAGGACCGTGTTTATGTACCCAATAATGCAGAGATCAGGAAGTTGATACTAGAGGAAGCTCATGACTCGCCATACTCGATACACCCCAAAAACACCAAGATTTATTTGGATTTGAAGGAGCGTTTCTGGTGGACTGGTATGAAGAAGGATATTGCCGAGTACGTAGCAGTATGTGATGTATGTCAGAGAGTGAAGGCAGAGCATCAGAAGCTAGCATGTTTACTGTAGCATATGCCGATACCCGAATGAAGTGGGTTAAGCTTGACATGGATTTTATCACCGGGTTACCCAAGACCCGATCGAGATATGATTCTATCCAGGTAGTAGTGGATCGGTTGACCAAAGTGGCTCACTTTATCCCAGTGAAAACCACCTATACGGGTGCGAAGTTGGCCAAGATATATATGACCACGATCGTATGTCTGCATGGAGTTCTGAGGACCATCGTATCAGATAGAGGAACACAGTTTACTTCAAAGTTTTGGCACCAGCTGCACCAGACTTTGGGTACCAGGCTAGAGTTCAGTACAACTTTTCATCCATAGACCGATGGACAGACTGAGAGAGTCAATCAGATTCTGGAGGACATGTTGAGAGCTTGTGCGCTAGATTATGGATCTATTTGGGATGTCAATTTGCCCTACGCAGAGTTCTCATACAACAACAGCTACCAAGCCAGTTTGAAGATGGCACCTTTCGAAGCGTTGTATGGAAGAAGGTGCAGGACACTGTTACTGTGGGATGAAGTTGGAGACCATCAGTTGTTTGGACCAGATTTGATTAAAGAGTCTAAAGAGAAGGTTAAGTTGATTCGGGATAGACTGAAGGTAGCTCAGTCCAGACAGAAGAGTTATGCAGACTCAAAACACAAGGAGGTAGTCTATGAAATCGGAGACAGAGCATATCTTCGTGTATCGCCACTGCGAGGAGTTAAACGCTTTGTAGTTAAGGGAAAATTAGCCCCGAGATTTGTAGGACCATACCGAGTTTTGGAACGTATGGGAGAAGTAGCCTACAAGTTGGAGTTACCCGAAGGACTGTCAGGAGTTCATGTCGTGTTTCACGTTTCCTAGTTGAGGAAGTGCCATGCTGAGATGGCTGATATTCCTATGAGAGATACAGTGCCCCTGGAAGCAATTCAGTTGGATAGTGATCTGACCTACGAGCATAAACCAGTCAAGATTCTCTAGTTTGCCAAGTTTTGCAAAGTTCAGTGGACCCACCACACCGAGGATGAAGCCACCTGGCAACGAGAGGATGATCGACGGAAAGACCACCCAGACCTATTTTCTAGCCAACCTGAATCTCGAGGGCGAGATTCATCTTAAAGGGGGGGGGGTAGGTTTGTAACATCCCAAATTTTCAATTTGGAATGTTATACTTAGGACATCATATGCATATCATATTTTCTTGCATTTCCATTGTGATCCTAGAAATTCTAAGCAACTCAAGGACCCACAGAGAAAGTTGGGGATTTCGTTTATTTCGTATTTTAATTTTCTCAAATATTGAAACTAAGATCATATTGTTTTTTAATAATTTTTCTCTCTGATATATTTCATAATAAAAATAAAAGAGAGGAGATAAAATGACTTCTCCAAAATAAAAAGAAATATTGGAGGAAAAATGTTAAAAATCAAATTATTGTTTTATTGAATTTTTATTTGGATTTTATTCAGAGTTATTTAATTAAATTAGGAAGAATTGTTTTTTTAAATTTGCATTTAGGTCCGGGAAAATTGTTCACTTTGTTTTAAATTTTATTAAAGGACCGTGAAAATTTATTTTAGAATTTTTGGACTTCGTTTGATATTTCTTTTTATTTATTTACTCCTTCCGTTTAAAAAAAAGTGAACCGACCTTTGGGCCGTGGGCGACCTGGACTCTATCCGCGCCCAGGCTTTATAAGCTTCTGCCCCACAACGCCCCCGCCCACCTGCCCGCTAGCCGCT
>NC_057794.1:192107467-192333549 GCF_018294505.1 Triticum aestivum
GCCGCCCGCCGCCGCGGCCACCACCTCCCCGCCGGAGCCAGCCGTCGCCGCCGGATCCGCCGTCGGTTCTCGTCGGTTTAGGTTTTTTTTCAGTTTAGGTAAAACCGCCGGTTTTTTTATAAAACCCTAGATTGTTTTTTAGATTTGTTTTTTTAGATTTGTTTTTTTCGGTTTCGTTATTTAGCGAGCGTTCGCTCGTTAGTTCGTTTTTAACGAACGCGTTCGCTCGTTCGTCTCTCCTAACGAACGTTCATGCCGTAGTTTTTTTCTTTTTCTTTTTCTTTTCTGCCAGGGACCTATCCACGATTACTTTTATCGCAGATTAGCCCCTGATCTTCAAACCCTCGCAACTTTTTAACCATTCGTCCAAATCCAGTGAAACCAACGCCAAAATCTTCGTTTTGAGCCCCTCTTTATGTTTAATCAACTTGAACAAGGTTTTGACAATTTAATATTTGGTTTCAAGCAGATTTGATTTCAAAGTTCTTTTGATCGTAGTTTCAGTTCCGTAGCTCCGATTCGATTGATTCTTTTTGCAAATCAAATCTCTTCAGTTGAACTTTCAGTTTGGATCTTCTTATTTGAAGTTTTACCCTTGCATCTATGCTTGAGTGCTTATGTATGCTATTTTTTGTTTGCGATAGAATACCTAGAGTGCGAAGCGTGCTACTACGAGTCTCTAGGGTTTGCGGATCATCAGCAAGGCAAGTAACACATTGATCATACTCTTCTCATACCCAGTTTTTATGCATTAGTTACAATCCTCAAACACTGCATGATTAGGTTGTGATTAACTTGTGGGTATTGGGAAGTAGATGATGAGGTAGAACCTATCACCCTTTTTATTATCAAACCCCGGGAGTTACTTCTACGTTATGCTTATACTGCCATGCTGTGCTCGTAGACGTGGTTTGGGTTTGAGTGTATCCATGACAGATGTGAGATTGTTAATTAATGGTTAACTTAAGGTTGCTACTTAAATACACATATGGGTGGATTGGTTGGGGGCACCTGGAGAATCCAGTGTTGTCCTAGGATATCCCGGAGTACCCGTGTGACCATCCTATGGTTCGCCACCCAGGCTCAAAGGGATCATAAGATTATTCATGCTAGAAACTTCCGTGTGCAGCCACAAGCTATTATGGGCTCTATCATAGTTGAGTAAGTTGCATGACCTCTTCCAGTGGTAGGCTAGCAGATGTAGGGGATGTAGGTTGGTACTGTCTACCCAGTGTTAGAGTTAATGCTCCTGAAAGACTGTGTCTCGGTCATCCGTTTCTGAAACACCATGTGGTGCGATAAATCCAATGGAGGAGGTCAAGTCTTGTGGGGAAAAGTGCGCAAACCTATGCAGAGTGTACAAACTAATCATGGTTAGCCGTGTCCCCGGTTATGGACATCTTGAGTATCTGGTTCTTGGATTATCATGTCGTTCTCATCCCTCTAAATTAATTTGTTGGGTTTAATACTTCTTAATTGGGATTGAGTTGGAGGAACCTTATCAATGTTTAACATCTACCATGATAGTTAAACAAAATATATTCCTTTGATGTAGGGAAAAATTGGCTTTTCGCAAAACATTATAACCATAGAGCCTCCACCAGCCTCATATGCATGTAGTGATAGCATTTACCTGTTCATTGCTCTACCGTGTTATCTTGCCAGCATATTCCATGTGCTGACCCATTTCGGGCTGCAACATATCATGTTGCAAACTTTTCAGACAAAGAGTAAGGTGTGCTAGGTCGTTGCCGTGCACTCAGCTATGCCGTTGGAGTTGATGGACTCACTTTATCTTCCAAGCCTTCCGCTGTTATCTTATTTAGATGGCCTTAAGCCATATTTATTGTAATAAGTTCTCTTCTGAGACATTCGATGTAATAAGTGTGTGATTGAACTCTGTTATAAATCCTTCAAGTATTGTGTGTGTCAGCACCAATCCAGGGATGACACTTATACACAGAGATTTAACCGCCTGAGGTCGGATCGCTACATGAATACCGAAATCGAAAAACATGCCCACATTCTTAGAGAGAGAGAGAGAGGTGTCGATAAAAACAAAGTATGGACATAGAAGCATCATCTTATTATTATAACATCAAAGAAACTGTATCATAGAACTTTATCGCATAACTTCATCATATAACTTCTGATGAACAAGTAACAATTCATCACAACATCAAAGTGAAAGCATAAACTCTATTGAAAACTAACAAACTATGTTCTCAATCAACTTTGCAACTACAATTCATCATCTTTTCAGGAAGGGTCTTGTATCAGAGCCTTTTGGCAAGTCCACATACTCAACCATCATAAAATCTTCTATGATAGCTAATACTGACCGCATAAACACGAGCAAAAAGTTTCAGCCGGACACATAGAAAGATAGGGGCTCATAGTTTCGCCTCCAAATGTATTCACCTCAAGGGTGATGTCAACAATAATAACTCATGCCCACTCATATCCAACTGGGTATATGTGCCTAGATCTTTCCTCACCACATGATGCTTGCAGAAAGAGAAAATAAAAAGGAATAGGGAATAATACTTTGACTTTTGCATAAAAGTAAATACATAAAAATAAAAGATAGGCCCTTCATAGAGGGAAGCAGAGGTTATCATGCGCTTTTTGGTTTGTATGCTCAATCTCCTAGTGCAAAAAATGTCACGTTATATTTCCCCTTATGATAGCAACCTTTATTATGCAGTCTATTACCTTTATTACTTTGCCATCACAAGTTCGTAAAACGCTTAATTTTCTCTTACACTAAATGATCCAACACATTTAGAAGGAATTTTTATTTCCTTATTGCACCGATGACAACTTACTTGAAGGATCTTGCTCAATCCTTAGGTAGGTATGGTTGACTCTTGAAAATAAGATTTGGGTTTAAGAGTTTTTGGACGCACAAGTAGTATCTCTACTTAGTGCGGATTTTTGGCTAGCAAAGATATTGAGCTAGCACCACATGTTAAAGGATCTATGACAATATAACTTCTATGTGAATATGAACAAACATAAATCATCATGTTGTCTTCCTTGTCCAACGTAAACAATTTTGGCATATAATATTTTGATGGGGCCTCACAATCATAAAAGATGTCCAAGATAGTGTATTTGCATGTGAATCTTCTCTTCCATTATTAATTCTTTCATGAATTGCATCATTGACCAATGCTATGTTTGTCCATCTCGAATAAATTTTACCACTTGTACTTTTCCTTATGTGATGCCATTACTTACAATAAGATTAGCATATGATATTTTTCATTATTTCATTTTCTTTTTATTGAAACATAAAAGTAAAGAAAGCAAAACTCAAACTACTCTTTATTATGTATCTCGCACACGATTACATAGATAGAAAGATCACTAAGCAAACAATCTAAGAAGATTGAACTAAACTTTTATTCAACTAATTCTTAAATAACTAAAGATCGAACTAAGATAAATAAAGGCAAATAAGGTGGTGGTGATACGATACCGGGGCACCTCCCCCAAGCTTGGCACAAGACAAGGGCAATGCCCATACCATGTACTCAAGTCTCCTTTGTTGGTGAAGAAGGTGATGGAGGTGGTGATGAGGTAGTGGCATGCTTATCTTCCGGCTTCCATGGCAGCGGCTCACCATCATAATAGGAAACGCAAGTCTCACGAGTCCTACAACTGGCAGCCAAACTCATACCTTTGAATCTCGCCTCATATTCAAAGACTTGATTTTGGAGATCATAGATTTGGCTTTGCAGAAAGATGATTTGCTCGTTGAGGGTGAAGACGATGTCCTTCATGGACCGACCATCCACCTTCTGATCACGGGTGAAATCCGTAATCATGAGGTGATTGGCACTGAGTCCATGCTCCACCATTCCCTTGCACTTGAAGACCTCCTGCTCTATGGCTTCGAGCCTGGCCTCCACGGTTCCCTTGCCCTTGGGACCTTGAACATCCCTGATGTGGAGCACCCCCTCATGCATCTTGATGGTTTGAGGGTGCTTCATCACCTCCACCAAGTAGGGATTGATTACCCTCTCGAATAACTTGTCCTTGGAGGAGCTCGGAGCGGCCATGGTGATCTAGATCTGTCAGAAAACAACAAGAAATAAGAACAGAAGATTTCTCCGTGATACAATGGTCAATACGTCCGAGGGCTATATAAAGATTTTTTATCTTGGGAAACAAGAAAATAGAAGGAAAATGGAGTTAGGAAGGTTCCTGAGGTGGGCACAACCCACCTGGGTGCGCCAGGCAAGGCAGGCGCGCCCTGGTGTCTTGTGCCCTCCTCGGTTGCCTTCCTGGTTATTTCTTATTTTCCTAATTTTTGTAATATTCCAAAACTGACAGAAAATATTTTTGTGGATTTTTTGGAGTCCGTTTACTTATCGTATCATGTACCTCCTCTTTTTCATAATTCTGGAGTGTCCTGGAAGGTTTCTTTTATGCGTTCCTCTGGTGTCATGGTTTGAATAATATTGCTTTCAACATTAATAGGCATACCTGAGATATAGTGTTTAGTTCTTTGCCCATTGACCACCTTCGGGTTGGTACCTTCGGCATTATTAATTTTGATAGCTCCAGAGCGATAAACCTCTTCGATAATATATGGTCCTTCCCATTTGGAAAGAAGTTTTCCTGCAAAGAATTTAAAATGAGAGTTGTACAAAAGAACATATTCCCCAACTTTGAATTCCTGCTTTTGGATTCTTTTATCATGCCATCTTTTAACCTTTTCTTTGAATAGTTTGGCATTTTCATAAGCTTGCGTTCTCCATTCATCTAGTGAGCTAATATCAAATAACATCTTTTCACTGGCAAGTTTGAAGTCATAATTAAGTTCTTTAATTTCCCAATATGCTTTATGTTCTAACTCAAGAGGCCAATGACAAACTTTTCCATAAACCATTTTATAAGTAGACATACCCATAGGATTTTATAAGCTATTCTATAGGTACAAATTGCATCATCCAATTTCTTAGACCAATTCTTTCAAGACCTATTGACAGTCTTTTGTAATATAAGTTTTAATTCTCTATTTGCTAAGTTCAACTTGACCACTAGATTGAGGATGATAGGGTGGTGCAATTCTATGGTTGACATCATATTTAGCAAGCATTTTATAGAAAGCACCATGAATAAAGTGTGAACCACCATTAGTCATTAAATATCTAGGGACTCCAAACCTGGGGAAAATAACTTCTTTAAGCCTTTTAATGGAAGTGTTGTGATCATCACTATTAGTTGGAATAGCTTCTACCCACTTAGTAACATAATCAACAACAACCAAAATATGAGTATACCCATTAGAGGAAGGAAAAGGTCCCATATAATCAAAACACCAAACATCAAATTGTTCAACAACAAGTGAATAATTCGTAGGAATTTACTGACGCTTACTGTAATATCCCAAAATTTTGGATTTGAAATGTTAATAGGATCATTCTTTTCCATTATGACTTCTATTCTTATTTAAATTTTCTAAATATTTAAAGTGTTTTCCAACTCAAGGCAATATATTTGGAGTGGAGAGAACATGACTTCTCCCCTATTTTAAAAATGTTCATAATGTCCAGAATATTAATTCCAGTTCATCTGTTGTGTTTTGGTATTTTTCATGATCTCCAAATATTTTATTGTAGTGTGTTATTGCTGTTTGCGTGGCCTTTTGCATAAAATGAATTTCCAAAATTAGCATTAGAGTAGGAACTAGAGTTCCTATAATTTATTTTAGTAGTGTTATTTTTACTGTGTATTTATATATATACATATTAGGTTTTATTATGTTGTTTTATTTTAGTTTTTAACTGCTATGGTTTTGGTTTAAAAAAAGAAAAGAGAGCCAGCTAGGCCAGCAGCTCGCGCGCGCAAGCCAGCGCAGCGCTAGCAGGCCGGCCCAACAGCACCCGCATCCCTCTCTGTTTGTTTTTTCTCTGCCGCTGACCGCTAGTGCCCACCTGTCATCTTCTCCTTCTTGCCGTGTTCTTCCTGGACACCGAGCCGATCCAGTTCTCCGCCCCAATTCGATCGAACCTCGGCCCCTTGTGAACACAAACCTCCATATAAAGTTTCCCCACGTCCTACTCGTCCAATTTTTTTTGCAAAAATCATGGCCTCCCGTGCCCGTTTCGCCTCACCCAGATCTCGCTGGAGTTCACCGCCGTCTGAAGCTTCCGCCGGTCGATTGCATGGCCTCTAGAGGGAAGCACTAAACCGAGTTTACCGAGCTCGCCCGAAACAAATTTCCACCGGTCGCCGCTCCAGTCTGTCACTATCGTCACAGGAGCAAGCTCCAATCTTCTCGGAGGACACCTACTTCACCTCCGTGGCGCTCTCCACCCGTTGGTGATTTCTACGTAGCCGGAGGGCCTCTGTAGCCGTCGCTCGCTTCATCACTGAGCTGCTCGAGCCTTTCTTCTCCAACTCCCGTGACGCCCAGAGTGCGAAGCGGATCAGAATTAAGCATTAGAGTACTTCAACACCGTTCAAGATTGTCCGAAGTGCGAAGAGGATCAGAATTAAGCGTTAGAGTACTTCAACACCATTCAAGGCAAGTTGCACTTTTGATTATGCCCATCCTATATTCTGCTATGCATGTGTGGTTTTATGCTATTATATATGTTTGGCCTGATATGTGTGTCCCGTGTTGTCATGTTTTGGTATTGATTGTGTTATGTGATGGTGTGATAAACTTGCTATGGTAGACGTGGGCATGTGTCAAGTGGTCCATGGAAGTGATGAGTGTTTATAGCCGTAGGCTCGGGATTATTAACTAGGTGAATGCGTCATTGGAAGAGCGCTCTATTGTCCCTAGAGAATGCGCCATTGACAGAGCGCACTTGAGGCGAGGTATAGTTTTCAAAACTTAAATCAGGTGAATGCGTCCTTGGCAGAGCGCTCTATTGTTCCTAGAGAATGCGCCACTGACAGAGCGCACTTGAGAGATAGTTCCGAAGTTCTTGTCATATTTATTTAGACTCTTTGGGTTATCTTGGGCGAGTAAATTAGAGACGGTTGTGAGTTCATGTAGTTGAGGTAGCTGAAGAAATTCTTCTCCAAACTAACTTGTGTGTTTTGCTTGTCATACATTGCTTTGTGGATGTAGGTTTGCTATATCATATTGTGTGATTTGCCAATACATTCAATGTATTGACCCTTTGTGGCTGGAACTTATCATGTTGCAGGATTTTCAGATGATCAATGAGATATAGTAGGGCGCGAGTCTTCACTCAGCATTTTTGCCAGTGGGCATTGATGGGACTCATTGTCTATTATGCTACATTTATGATATTATTGAATAAAGCTAACTATGTGCTACTCAATTTGTAATACTTTATGAATTCTGGATCATACGTTATAGTAAATGATGCACTTGTCATTTGATATTCATATGTACTGTGTGTGCTAGTGAGTCGATCCAGGGGCTAGCACAGTGAGCACAGAGACAACGAATCTTATCAGGTTCGGGTCGTTACACTTATAGATATTACCAATTAGTTGACATTCATCACAACATAAAACAAACTTACAGTCATCCTTGAAGAGAGTAGGCCAATAAAACCAGATTGCAATACCTTGTGAGCATTTCTATCTCCCACATGTTATTCTCCATAAGCTTCGGAATGACATTTCCGTAGGATTTGTTCCTGTTCATGCTCAGGTACACAACATCTAATAATACCATCTACTACTTCTTTATAAAGATGTGGGTCATCCCAAAAGTAATGTCTTAAATCATAGAAGAATTTTTTTTCTTTTGTTGATATGTGAAACTAGGTGGTATATATTTAGCAACAATGTAATTAGCATAGTAAGCATACCAAGGAGTGTTATGAGAAACATTTATTGCAGCTAGTTATTCATCAGGAAAACTATCATCAATTGGTAGTGGGTCATCAAGAATATTTTTTAACCTAGACAAGTTATCAGCTACGGGGTTCTCAACTCCTTTCCTATCAGTGATATGCAAATCAAATTCTTGTAGCAAGAGAACCCACATCTAGGTTTAGCATCTTTCTTTTCCATAAGATATTTTATAGCAGCATGATCAGTGTGAACAATTACTTTTGAATCAACAAAGTAAGATCTGAATTTGTCACAAGCAAACACAACTGCTAAAAATTCTTTCTCAGTAGTAGCATAGTTTCATTGAACACTGTCTAGAGTTTTACTAGCATAATGAATAACATTTAATTTCCTATCAACTCTTTGTCCTAGAGCAGCACCAATAGCATAATCACTAGCATCACACATAATTTCAAAAGGCAAGTTCCAATCTGGTGGTTGAACAATATGTGCAGAAGTTAAGGCTTTCTTAAGTGTTTCAAATGCTTCTACATAATCATCATAAAAAACAAATTGAATATCCTTTTTTAAAAGATTTGTAAGAGGCCTAGAAATTTTATAGGAGTCTTTAATAAAACTCCTATAGAAACCAGGATGACCGAGGAAACTACTGAGGAAGTCCTGGACTAAGGGGTCCTCGGACGTTCGGCCTATTATCCATGGGCCGGACTGATGGGCCATGAAGACATGAAGGCCGAAGACTGTACCTGTGTCCGGATTGTACTCTCCTTGGCGTGGAAGGCAAGCTTGGCGACCGACTATAAAGATTCCTTCTTATGTAACTGACTCTATGTAACCCTAGATCCCCCCGGTGTCTATATAAACCGGAGGGGTTAGTCCGGAAAGGATACTCATTACCATAGTCATACAGGCTAGGCTTCTAGGGTTTAACCATTATGATCTCATGGTAGATCAACTCTTGTAACACTCATATTCATCAAGATCAATCAAGCAGGACGTAGGGTATTACCTCCATAGAGAGGGCCCGAACCTGGGTAAACATCATGTCCCCTGTCTCCTATTACCATCGATCCTGGACGCATAGTTCGGGACCCCCTACCCGAGATCCGCCGGTTATGACACCGACATTGATGCTTTCATTGAGAGTTCCACTGTACCATCAACGAAAGGTTCGATGGCCCCTTCAATCGTCTATAGTGACGCTGTCCAAAAAGAAACCTTCCTCCCCCGATAGATTTTCGTGTTCGGCAGCTTCATACTATGGGCCAACTCGCTTGGCTATCTGGAGCAGATCGATAGATACGCCCCTGGCCACCAGGTCAGATTTGGAAGCTTGAACTACGTCGCGGATATCCATGGAGACTTGATCTTCAATGGTTTGAGACCGCATCGATCGCTCCCCCTCGCCCCGATGAACATGACTTAAATCTGTCATCGAGTCACATCCAGGAGATGGTCCCTATTGCTACAACAGCCTTAGAACCGGAGCAGATCGTGCCATCCGAGGCCACAGAGTCCGCGGTGTTGGATCTGCACATAGACTCGGCACCCCGCAATATTTGCGTCAATGGAACTTCGGACTCGTCTTCGGCTATAAGTTCCGGACCGGGTACGCCTGCGGACACCGAGCTGGATCGGTTATCGATTTTCGAATTTAGCGTCGCAGACATCTTCTAGCACTCACCTTTGGGTGATGTGCTAAACTCTTTAAAGAACTTGTCCTTGGAGAAGGACTCACAGCTAAACTATGTTCGGTTCGAGCCAGAGGCTGATGATGGGGAATTTCGCTTCCCACCCGCCACCCACTTCATAGCCACTGTCGATGACTTAACCGACGTGCTTGATTACGGCTCCAAAGACATCGACGGTATGGACGACGATGCCGACAAGGAGCAAGGCCAAGACCCGCCATTTACTGGATGTTGGACGGCCACCTCTTCGTACGATGTGTACATGGTCGACACACCTAAAAAAGCTAGTGACGATGACAAAGGAGATCCACTTGCGAATAAACCTTCTGAGACACAGTCCAAGCGCCGGCTCCCTAAACGCTGCTCTAAGCCTTGTCGCTCAAAACATGGCAACACTGGCACCGGAGAAAATAGTACTCCGGGCGACGTGGAAAACAATGAAGACCTTGTCGGGGCTGCATCCGAACAGGAGGAACAAGACAACGGGAAATATAACCCTGATAAACAGGCCATGCGCAATGACCTAGATGATGATAGTTATCATCCAGTCTCCGAGGATGATGAGAACCTCGGCAATGAGGACTTCATCGTGCCTGAGGCACCCCTCGAGCAGGAGCACTTCAAGCGGCAGCTAATAGCCACTGCAAGAAGCCTGAAGAAGAAGAAGCAGCAGCTCCAAGCTGATCAAGACTTGCTCATTGACAGGTGGACTGATGTCCTGGCAGCCGAAGAATACGGCCTCGAGTGCCTAGTCAAGAGTTACCCAAAGTGCAGACTGCTACCTCAGTTCGATGAGGAGGCACCATATCCCATACCTCCCTCACGCAATGCGGACCGACCACCACATGGTAGGGATAGTGCGGTGGACCGACCACCCCACGGTCGGGATAAAACGGCAACTCAGGCTGAACAACAGCCCGCCCCATCACCTCGCAAAAATAGGGACAGAACAGCTCGGGACCATACATACGACCTTCGGCAGGATCTGGATAGTAGAGCAAGACACACCAGATCAATCTACGGATCGCGAGGACGCTTCCTGACTCAGGATGACGGCTACCTAT
Organism: Triticum aestivum; assembly: GCF_018294505.1. Classification (NCBI taxonomy): domain Eukaryota; kingdom Viridiplantae; phylum Streptophyta; class Magnoliopsida; order Poales; family Poaceae; genus Triticum; species Triticum aestivum. The sequence goes on from NC_057794.1 coordinate 192,118,020, forward strand.
TCGGACGTGACAAACCTAGTCACACCCGGGCCGATAACTGCAGACGGACTTCATCGGAGGTGTGCCGTGACGCGACCCGATATAGAGGCGCCACACACCCTCTCTGCTTCACAGATGAGGTGCTAGATCACGGATTCCCCGAGGGGTTCAAGCCCGTCAATATTGAATCATATGACGGAACAACCGGTCCCGCGGTATGGATTGAGGACTTTATTCTCCACATCCACATGGCCCGTGGAGACGAGCTCCACGCCATCATATACCTCCCACTAAAGCTCAAAGGGCCAGCTCAACACTGGCTAAATAGCCTGTCCGAAAATTCCATCGGCAGCTGGGAGGACTTGGAAGAAGACTTCCTTGACAACTTCCAAGGTACATATGTCCGGCCACCCGATGCCGATGACTTAAGCCACATAGTTCAACAACCTGGAGAATCAGCTAGAAAATTCTGGACTAGGTTCCTAACCAAAAAGAACCAGATCGTTGATTGTCCAGATGCCGAAGCCCTAACGGCCTTTAAACACAGCATCCGCGAGGAAAGGGTAGCACGCCACCTTGGCCAAGAAAAGCCGAAGTCCATGGCAGACCTTACGACACTCATGACCTGCTTTTGCGCGAGTGAGGACAGCTGGCTAGCTCATTGCAAAAACACAACCAGTGAGACAGGCCCCTCCAAGGCCAAAAACAGCATCGACAAGCTCCGGCGCAATAGACACAAACGCCGAAGCAATGACGACAACACCGATGACACCACCATTAACGCCGGATTCAGCGGCTCCAAGTCCGGCTAGCGAAAGAAGCCCTACAAAAGGAACAGTGAGGGACCATCCAGCCTGGATCGCATACTCGAACGTCCGTGCCAGATACATGGTACCCCAGATAAACAAGCCAATCACACCAACAGAGACTGTTGGGTTTTTAAACAGGCTAGCAAGTTAAATGCCGAAAACAAAGAAAAGGGATCACAAAGTGAGGACAAGGACAAAGAGCCCCAGCAGCCGAACATTGGGGGGCAGAAGAAATTTCCCCCTCAAGTCAAAATGGTGAACATGATATACGCTACACACATCCCCAAAAGGGAGCGCAAGCAAGCACTTAGGGACGTTTACGCGGTAGAGCCAGTCGCCCCAAAATTCAATCCATGGTCGTCATTCCCGATCACCTTCGATCTTCAAGATCACCCAACTAGTATCCGCCATGGCGGTTCAGCCGCGCTAGTCCTCGACCCAATTATCGATGGGTTTCACCTAACACGAGTCCTGATGGACGATGGTAGTAGCCTCAACCTGCTTTATCAGGACAACGTGCGGAAGATGGGCATTAACCCCTCATGAATCAAATCAACAAAGACTACCTTTAAAGGAGTCATACCAGGCGTAGAGGCCCGTTGTACGGGCTCAATCACACTGGAGGTGGTCTTCGGTTCTCCGGACAACTTCCAAAGCGAAGAGTTGATCTTCGATATCGTCCCCTTCCGCAGCGGCTACCACACACTGCTCGGACGAACCGCGTTTGCTAGATTCAACGCAGTGCCACACTATGCTTATCTCAAGATGAAGATGCCTGGTCCGCGCGGCGTCATAACAGTCAACGGAAACACAGAACGCTCCCTCAGGACAGAGGAGCACACTGCCGCCCTAGCAGTAGAGGTACAAAGCGGCCTTCTCAAGCAGCATCATAGTCTGGCTGCCGAGCCCCTGGACATCATTAAGAGGGCCCGGACTACACTGCAACAGGACAACGCGGCTCGTCAAGAGCTCGATTAGCAATTCGACCTCGGTCCCAATCTTGATGAGGTAGTGGCATTCATACCATGCGTACATAACTACGCACTCAAAATTCCATGGGCATCGACGGAGGCACAAGCTATCCCGGGATCTACGGTTCGGCTAGACCGATCCTGGACACACATATAAATTTACTATCTCCTTTTCCCTTGTTTCAGGTTTCTCCTATGGGGGCCTCCTTCGACGGCCTGATTAATGATCCCGTCAAAGGATAAATACACCGGATTGACATGGAGCACATGCGTACATGGGAAGCCCTAGAGGCTTACCATTTTCAGGACCCATGCGCAGCTCGCCCTCTGGTTGCTTATTGGATTATTATGTGCCAATGTGCTTGGACGCATTAACCCAACTATAATGGAAACAGTTCATGATCCAAGTTCAAGGGTCCTAGATCCTATCTCTGCTCTCCTTCTGTTTTTCCTTTAAATTACTTATTTCCTAGCAACCGCACACTCTGATACGCTTCATATTTTCCAGGCCTCCCAATCGCCCCATGATACGGCGGCAAAGTCCGAACAATCCTTAAAGATAAGTTCAGCACCCCGAATCTAGCATTATATGCATTGGCTCTGAATCATGTCTTTGGTTAATAGTTGGGTTGCCCGGATCCTGTGCTTGCTACCCTATGTTCCGCTAAATCGGCTAGGGTAGTAAAGGGAGAACTACTGCGATTGTGCCCTGGCCTTGACCAGATGAGTGCCTCAGTAGAGAAAGACAAAAACTGACTATCATGATACGGCGAGAGCCGGTCAGCTGTTCGAGGGTACAAATCATTGGAGATTTTTTCCGCATTATGTGAAAGATCGGCACTTCCCGATCAGATGCTAACAACACTCTGGTTCGAACCAGGGGCTGTGCCCACGCTTTATTATAAAACTCCTATGGCTAAGTGAGGCGTTTAAGCCGCACAGTCTGATTGCCTTGTTCGTTGCGCTAAACAACTCCTTCAAGGACCATATAATTGGATCAAGATTGTTTAGATTCCATCCCGAACACCTCCGTACTACCTACGTGAGGGCAGAAGCCGACGACTGGCCAACCCTCAGATTACATACAACACGGCCGCACAGGAGGAAACAATTAAAAGCATAACAAAATTACATAACAAAACAAGCTTTGTTTTCATAATACAAGGCAAGGGCAACATGAATACATTTATTCAAATACAATGTCCTGCGAACATTGTGGTGCCGCAAGGCGAGACCCCTCTAGGACATCCGCAAAATACCGTTCGGGTGTGCGGTGCTCCTTGCCCTCCGGTGGCCCTCTGGTCACCTCGACAGCGTCCATCTTCGCCCACCACATCTTGCAACGGGCGAAGGCCATGCGCGCACCTTCAATGCAGGCTGAGCGCTTGACGATGTCCAGCCGAGGACATGCGTTCACCATCCGCCGCACGAGTCCGAAGTAGCTGCCTGGCATAACTTCAGCTGGCCATAGCTGGATTATCAAATCCTTAATGGCTAGTTCGGCCACCCTATGCAGCTCCACTAGCTGTTTCAGCTGATCGGTGAAAGACACGGGATGCTCTGGCACCGCATATTGTGACCAGAATAGCTTCTCCGTAGAACCCCCTCCTTCGGATCGATAGAACTCCGCAGCGTCTGATACACTGCATAGTAAATCCGCAAAAGCCCCTGGGGAACTCTGAACCCGGGTTAGTAAAAGGTACTGCTTCTCCGCATACTTGCTTTGCATCTTAAATGCCTTACCCGCTGTGATCTTCTTGGCCTCCTGGATCTCCTGGAGGGTGGCCTGGGCCTCATTTAATGCGGTCTCCGCACTCTGACGAGCCTTGGCGAGTTCGGTCCTTTGAACTGACGCATCATGCTCCAAGGCTTCGCATTTCTTAACCGCATCCTGGAGCTCCTGCTGGACTTCTTTGATCTGGGCCTTGAGCTTCTTACGGGCGGCTTGCTGTTGGACAACCTTCTCCTCGGCCTCGCCCAGGGCCTTCCTTAGGGCCTCGACCTCGGTCACGGCTCCTGCACATATTACGACACCATGGTCAAATATACAGTGCCTACTCCTTCCGAACACATAGCAAGTCGTCACTCACCTTGCTTCTCCTAGAGCCGAACCCTAACCTCGCGAGCTCGTTCTCGGTTCGCTCCAGCCTCTGCCTCAGTTCAGGGACTTTGGCAGCATGCGAGGTTGCGGCCAACAGCGACACCTACTTATCCATCCATATTACGTTAGTCTCCTATAACAAAAGATTGATCCTCTGTCTGGTTCTTCTTGCCGAACACTGGAAAGTGTCTCAGGGGCTACTATCTACACGGGGTTTTTCTCTTTCTTACCTCGAAACCTATCAATAGGCTGCTGCAGGTTTCATTCAGTCCACTCTTGGCATACTGAATCTTCTCGATCACCGCACCCATAAGGACACGGTGCTCTTCCACGATGGAGGTGCCTTGAAGCCCCTCCATCAGGTTATCCGGCGCCCCTGGATGGACAGGGGCCACCGGGGAAAGAGGCGCACCCCCTCCTTCAAAGGGGGCTGCTCGCCTGACTCTGGAGCCATCTAGGTCTCCGGAATCGTATTCGGTTGAGGGCTGAACTGGATGCGGCCCTCTTCGCCAGTCTCCATGGGGATCGGCTCCCCCATGTGTCCGGCGGTGGAGGTCTCGCCTTGTGGCGCCTCCCGGACGGTGTCCTGGGATCCTCGCTGGTTCAGAGCGATCCTCCGGGATAACACTTCGGTGTCGTCCCTGGGCCCGGGGGAGTAAGCAGGCGGTGGCGACATGCTCGCCATCTCCGACGGAGCCAACGAACCTCCAGATGAGGATCGCTGGATAAGGTCGCGGGACGGACTGCAATAGTATAGTTAACTATGTCAAAATAATAAAGAGAAAGGGCCGGATGTGTGCATGAGCGAGCCATGTCACTTACGATGCAGCCATGGGCTTAGTGCGGGGGCGTCGTTCCAGACTGCTGTCAACGTCCCACACGGTATTGACCGCTGGGACGCCCTTCCCCTTCTTGGGCGTCTCCGCCTCCAGAGGCGCCGAAGCCGCCCTCTTCTTCTTCCTCTCCTTAGGGGAGGGTTGTTTTCCTCCTCCTCCTCCTCCTCTTCCTCGCCATTGTCCTCAGGGACAGAGGAATGAGCTTCGTCATCTTCGGACGTCACGTCCGACGTGCCCTTACGACGGGGGCCGCTCTTGGCCCCCTTGGCCTTCTTCTTGGCCTTCTTCTCCGGCGCCTTATAGGGCGCCGGCGCCAGCATCTTCGCCAGACGCGGGACGACCGGTTCTTCGGGCAGCAGGGCCGGACACTGGATCCGCTTCGCTCTCCCCATCTAGTCCTGAAAAAGCAACAAAAAAAGCTCAGGCATTATCCTTGAAACAAACAAGTGGAGAAAGCATAAAAAATGACATACCTCGCTAACGAGGCGTTTAGCGTCATGCCCGCGATCTGAATCTGCGGCCGGCGGTTTCTTGTTTCCCTTAAAGAGCAACTTCCATGCACCTTCGTGAGTAGTCTCGAAGAGCCTCACCAGGGTCTGGTGCTTCTTCAGGTTGAACTCCCATAGAGGGCGGCTTCGGCGCTGGCACGGAAGGATCTGGCGAACTAGCATCACCTGGATCACATCAACGAGCTTGACGTTCTTGGTTACCATGCTTTGAATGCGCGTCTGCAGCGTTATCAGCTCGTCGGGTGAGCACCAGTCCGGACTCTTCTCGACCCAGGAGGTGAGTTGCATGGGAGCGCTGGAGTGGAATTCGGCAGCTGTGGCCCAGGTGGTGCTGCGAGGTTCTGTGATGTAGAACCACTGCTTCTGCCACTCCTTACCATGTCCACAAAAGTACCTTTGGGACAGGAGACGTTGGATAGCTTGCTCACCATGGCTCCTCCGCACTCCGCGTGCTGGCCATCCACCACCTTCGGCTTCACGTTAAAGACTTTGAGCCACAGCCCAAAGTGGGGTTGGATGCGGAGGAAGGCCTCACACACGACGATAAACGCCGAGATGTTGAGGAAGGAATTTGGGGACAGATCGTGGAAATCTATCCTGTAATAATACATCAGCCCACGAACGAAAGGGTGGAGTGGAAACCCTAGCCGACGAAAGAAATGGGGGATGAACACTACCCTCTCGGTGGGCTTCGGCATGGGGACAACTTGTCCCTTGGTCGGCAGGCGATGAGTGATCTCCTTCGCCAAGTATCCGGTCGCTCGAAGCCCAGTAATGTCCTCCTCCTTGACGGAGGATACCATCCACTTGCCTTGACCTCCAGATCCGGACATGGTTGCTTGAGTGGAGAGGAGATGAGAACTTGGGCGCTAGAGCCTGAGATTGGAAAGGCAGAGACAGAGAGAGGGCGTGAGAGAGGAAGAGGGAATTCTTATCCCCTTATAAAGGCAACGAATATTAAACGCCTCCTCACTCGCCTTAAGATTCGCCTATTCCCAAGGGCTGTATAAACGGCACAGTTGGGTTACCCATGCCCGCATTGATGAGGATCCCGCGATAAGGGGACACGATCTCTGCTTTGACAAGACATGCCAATGGCAACCGCGTCTCGGGACATGGAGCGTCGAAACATGAAAGCAGTTTGGAATTGTGACCGGGCAGACGTAATGTCATGTTGTAAAAAGCTGTCAGCAGATTAGACTCGTGTAAAAATATATTCTCTCTCCGGTTATGTATGGTGTGTGTGTGACAGGTCCGGATAGTATCATCGCATCCGAAGACTATCTTGAAGTTTGGATAGAAGGGAACCCGCCTTGCAATGCCGAAGACAATCTACACGCCGGACTCCTCGTCATTGAAGCCAGGTCCAGGGGCTACTGAGGGACTCCTGGACTAAGGGGTCCTCGGGTGTCCGGCCTGTTATCCATGGGCCGGATTGATGGGCCGTGAAGACATGAAGGCCGAAGACTGTACCTGTGTCCGGATTGGACTCTCCTTGGCGTGGAAGGCAAGCTTGGAAACCGACTATGAAGATTCCTTCTTATGTAACCGACTCTATGTAACCCTAGATTCCTCCCCTCGGTGTCTATATAAACCGGAGGGGTTAGTCCAGAAAGGATACTCATTACCATAGTCATACATGCTAGGCTTCTAGGGTTTAGCCATTATGATCTCGTGGTAGGTCAACTCTTGTAACACTCATATTCATCAAGATCAATCAAGCAGGACGTAGGGTATTACCTCCATAGAGAGGGCCCGAACCTGGGTAAACATCATGTCCCCCGTCTCCTGTTACCATCGATCCTGGACGCACAGTTCGGGACCCCCTACCCGAGATCCGCCGGTTTTGACACCGACAACTACGAATACCTTTAATATCTTTAGGACATGTCATTTTCTCAATTGCATCAACTTTAGCTTTATCCATCTTAATACCTCGTTCAAAAATTTTATGCCCCAAGACAATACCTTCATTAACCATAAAATGACACTTCTCCCAGTTCAAGACAAGATTAGTTTGCTCACATCTCTACAAAACTCGATCAAGGTTGCTTAAGAAGCCATCAAAAGAAGTTCCGTAAATGGAAAAAATCATCCATGGAAACCTCAACAATATTTTCACAAAAATCAGAGAATATAGCGGTCATACATCTTTGAAAGTAGCAGGTGCATTGCATAAACCAAAAGGCATATGTCTATAAGCATAAGTTCCAAAAGGACAAGTAAAGGTAGTTTTCTCTTGATCATGTTGTGATACATGTATTTGAGAAAAACCAGAATATACACCAAGAAAACGAAAGTGTGTGTGCTTAGATAGTGTTTCTAGCATTTGATCAATAAAAGGCAGAGGGTAATGATCTTTTCTAGTTGCTTTATTTAATTTTCTGAAATCAATTAGGATTCTATAGCCAGTAACAATTCTTTGTGGAATAAGTTCATTTTTATCATTAGGAACAACACTACTACCTCCCTTCTTAGAGACACAATGAATGGGACTTACCCATCTACTATCAGCTATAGGATAGACTATACCTGCTTCCGGAAGCTTTAATATTTCAGTTCTTACCACTTCTTTCATCTTAGGATTGAAACGCCGTTGGTGATCAACAACAGGTTTAGCATCAGGTTCCATATTAATCTTGTGCTGACAAAGAGTGGGACTAATTCCCTTAAGATCATTAAGAGTATATCCAATAGCAGCTCAGTGCTTCTTTAGAATTTTCAATAATCTTTCTTCTTCATGTTCTAAAAGGTTAGCACTAATAATAACATGATATATCTTCTTTTCATCAAGATAAGCATATTTCAAAGTGTCAGGAAATTGCTTTAATTCAAACAAAGGAACATCTTTAGGTGGAGGAGGACCTCCTAGAGTTTCAATAGGCAAATTATGTTTAAGCAGAGGTTGTTGTTCAAAGAATATTTTATCTCTTTCATTTCTTTCACACCAGTGCATATCATTTTCATGGTCGAGCAAATATTGTTCTAAAGGATCAGTAGGAGGCATAACAATAGAAGCAAGACCAATTATTTCATCCTTACTAGGTAATTCATTATCACGGCGTTGTCTACTATACTTAGAGAAATTAAATTCATGAGACTCATCACCAAAACTAACACTGACAGTTTGTTTATAACAATCTATAGTAGCATTGACAGTGTTCAAGAAAGGTCTACCAAAGATAATGGGATAAAAGTCATCTTGTGGGGAACCAAGAACGAGAAAATTAGTAGGTATTTTATTTTTCCACACAAGACTTCAACATCTCTAACAATCCCAAGTGGTGTGATGGTGTCTCTATTAGCAAGTTTAATAGTAACATCTATATCTTCTATTTCAGCGGGTGCTATGCCATTCATAATTTCTTGGTGTAAGGTAAAAGGAATAGCACTCACACTAGCACCTAGATCACATAAACCATGATAACAATGATCTCCCATTTTAACTGAAAAGCATGCCAACAACAGGTCTAAGTTTATCTTTTTCATCGGGTTTGGCAATTCTAGCAGCTTCATCACAGAAATAAATAACATGCCAATCAATATTATCTACCAGGAGATCCTTAACCATAGCAATACTAGGTTCTCCTTTGATTTGTTCTGAAGGTCTAGGTGCTTTAATATTACTTTTGCGATCCATAGTTGAAGCCTTAGCATGTTCCTTTATCCTAACAACGAAAGGTGGTTTTTCAATATAAGCAGTAGGCACAACTAGATCAACATTGTAAATGATAGTTTCATCTTCAGCTATTTCCGGTTCTTTAATTTCTTATTTAATAGGGGGATGATATTTAAACCACTTCTCTTTAGGGAGATCAACATGAGTAGCAAATGATTCACAAAAGAGGCTACTATCTCAGAGTCAAGTCCATATTTAGTGCTAAACTTGTGAAAAGCATTAGTATCCATGAAAGATTTAACACAACCAAACTCATGCTTAATACCTGACTCTTTACCTTCGCCGAGTTCCCAATCTTGGAGTTGTGTTTAATTCTTTCTAAAAGATCCCACCTGAATTTAATAGTCTTCTTCATAAAATAAACCAGTACAAGAAGTATTGAGTATGGATTGATCATCACGAGAAAGCCGAGCATAAATTTTTTGAATGAAAATTTCTCTAGAGAGCTCATGATTGGGGCATGAATATAACATTGACTTAAGACTCCCCCCAGCTAGAGCGATACTTTCTCCTTCATGAGGCCAAAAATTATATATATAATTCCGATCACAATGAACTAGATGCATAGGATAATTTTTTTTGGTGAAATTCCAATTTCAATCGATTCCAGTTCCAAGATCCAACATCATCGCAAGCCTATACCATGTCAATGCCTTTCCCTTCAAAAATAAAGGGAAAACCTTCTTCTTAGCTTCATCTCTAGATAAACCTAGGCCCAATTATGGTGAAGTGTCATGTAGTCGACATTCACATGACATCACTAGGTGAATCACAACATACATATCATCAAAATATCGAACACATATCAAGTTCACATGATTACTTGCAACAAGATTTCTCCCGTGACCTCAAGAACAAAAGTAACTACTCACAAGTGATAATCATGCTCAAGATCCGAGGGGTATTGAATAGCATAATGGATTTGAACATATAATCTTCTACCAAATAAACACTATAGTAATCAACTACAAGATGTAATCAACACTACTAGTCACCCACATGTACCAATCTAAGGTTCCTGTACAAAGATTGAACAAAAGAGATGAACTAGGGTTTGAGAGGAGATGGTGCTATTGAAGATGGTGATTGAGATTGGCCTCCAAAAGATGAGAGGGTTGTTGGTGATGACGATGGCTTCGATTTCCCCCTCTGGGAGGGAAGTTCCCCTAGCGGAATCACTCCGCCTAAGGGCAAAAGTGCTCCTGCCCAAGTTCCGCCTCGAGACGATGACGCTCCGTACTGAAAGTCCTCTCCTTATTTTTTCTAGGTCAAAATGAGCTATATACTAGAAGATGGGCACTGGAGGTGCTCGGTGATATGTCCATTTTGCATCATATTTTCCTACTGTTATTTATAATGTTTTATGCATAATAATGCTTTATGGAGTAATTCTAATGCCTTTCTCTGATAATATGCAAGGTTTACACAAAGAGGGAGAATGCAGGCAGCTGGAATTCTGGACCTGAAAAAGCTACGTTAGAGTCACCTATTCTGCACATCTCCAAATGAGCTAGAAATTTATGGAGAATTGTTTTGGAATATATGAAAAATACTGGAGAAAATAACTACCATAGGGAGTCTAGCAGGTGGGCACAACCCACCTGGGCACGGCAGGCACGGCAGGCACCCCAGGCGCGCCCTGGTGGGTTGTGCTCAGCCCAGCCTACCTCTGGTGCCCATCTTCTGGTATATTGGTCACTTTGACCTAGAGAAAAAGGAGATGACTTCCGGGACAGAGCGCCACTGTCTCGAGGCGGAACTTGGGAAGGAATACTTTTGCCCTCCGACAGAGCAATTTTGCCGGGGGAACTTCCCTCCCGGAGGGGGAAATCATCGTCATTGTCATCACCAACAACCCTTTCATCTTTGGGAGGCCAATCTCCATCTTCAACAACACCATCTCATCTCAAACCCTAGTTCATCTCTTTTGTTCAATCTTTGTACCGGAACCTCAGATTGATACCTGTGGGTGACTAGTAGTGTTGATTACATCTTGTAGTTGATTAATATATGGTTTATTTGGTGGAAGATTATATGTTCAGATCCATTATGCTATTCAATACCCCTCTGATCTTGAGCATGATTATCATTTGTGAGTAGTTACTTTTGTTCTTTAGGTCAAGGGAGAAGTCATGTTGCAAGTAATCATGTGAAGTTGATATGTGTTCGATATTTTGATGATATGTATGTTGTGATTCCCTTAGTGGTGTTATGTGAACGTCGACTACATGGCACTTCACCATAATTGGGCCTAAGGGAATGCATTGTGGATTAGTTATTAGATGGTGGGTTGCTAGAGTGACAGAAACTTAAACCCCAATTTATGCGCTACTTCGTAAGGGACTGATTTGGGCCCAAAAGTTTAATGCTCTGGTTAGATTTTATCTTAATACTTTTCTCGTAGTTGCGGATGCTTGCGAGGGGGTTAATCATAAGTAGGAGGTTTGTTCAATTAAGAACAAAACCTAATAATCCACCCACATATCAAATTATCAAAGTAGCGAACACAAATCAAACCAACATGATGCAAGTGACTAGATGAAATTCCCGTGTACCCTGAAGAACGCTTTGCTTATTATTAGAGATCTTTTTGGCCTATCCTTTGCCACAAAAGGATTGGGCTATTTTTCTGCACTTTATTTACTGCTACCATTACTTGCTCGTTACAAATTACCTTGCAATCAAACTACTCATTATCGACAATTTCAGTGCTTGCAGAAATTACCTTGCTGAAAACCACTTGCCATTTCCTCCTGCTCCTCGTTGGGTTCGACACTCTCACTTATCTAAAGGACTTCGATTGATCCCCTATGTCGGTGTCAAAACCGGTGGATCTCAGTTAGGGGGTCCCGAACTGTGCGTCTAAGGCTGATGGTAATAGGAGGCGGGGGACACAATGTTTACCCAGGTTCGGGCCCTCTCTATGGAGGTAATACCCTACTTCCTGCTTGATTGATCTTGATGATATGAGTATTACAAGAGCTGATCTACCACGAGATCGTAGAGGCTAAACCCTAGAAGCTAACCTATGATTATGATTGTTGTTGTCCTACGAACTAAACCCTCTAGTTTATATAGACACCGGAGGGGGCTAGGGTTACACAGAGTCGGTTACAAGGGAGGAGATCTACATATCCGAATTACCAAGCTTGCCTTCCACACAAAGGAGAGTCCCACCCGGACACGTGACGAAGTCTTCAATCTTGTATCTTCATAGTCCAATAGTCCGGCCAAAGTATATAGTCCGGCTGTCCAAGGACCCCCTAATCTAGGACTCCCTCAGTAGCCCCTGAACCAGGCTTCAATGACGATGATTCTGACGCGCAGATTGTCTTCGACATTGCAAGGCCGGTTCTTCTCCAAATCTTGAGTACCTGTCGTAATGAGTAGTGTCCGGCTTCCCATGAATGTTGCACTTCTCGGCTTCTGTGCCTAATAATGGCTATCTTCCACATGTCGAGCGAATGCGAGAAGTCGGGGCATTTTTACATTTTCCACCATAACCATGTGAGTAAATCGTCTATTTAAAGAGTTGGGGATCCTCAGATCCAGATCACACCATCCTCCCACAGCGACCATCCATCGGAGCGCGCCCGGAAAAGTCCATCCCATCATGGCCGGCCATCGCAGCTCCTCCTCTCGCTCCCGTAGCACTAAGCCAGGCAATTGGGAGAAGTGTTCTGTCCCCCACAACCAATAGTAGAGTTATAGACCCACGGGTTTCTCCCTCCTGCGTACATGGTCCCCGTCCGAGCCGGACTAGCCACTTATAATGGCGGGAGCAAGCGGAGAGCTTTCCCAACCCATCCATGGGGGAGCGGGTATGCCTTGTCCCTTACTTATTGAGGGGACTCAGATTTCCAATCCATCCGTTCCTCCGCGGGCTCTTGGAGTTCTATGGCCTCCAGCTGCATAACTTTACTCCCGCCTCCATATTACACATCGCTGGCTATGTCGCCTTTTTGCGAGCTGTTTCTGGGCTGCGAAGCTCACTTCGAGCTATGGAAGAGGCTATTCTGCCTCGTACCCCGTACACAGGAGGGGTCAATATATGAAGTGGGCGGAGCCGAAATATGGCGCATCGCCGGGACCGGATACCTGTCTAGTACTCCAAAGAAGACATCTGAAGACTGGCCTTCGGAGTGGTTTTATATGGACGACGTCCCCCTTTCGGACCCTATTCGGATGGGCCTTCCTGAGTTTAATAACGCCCCTTTGAAGAAACGCCGCAATTGGCGCCCTCGGACCCCCCAGGAGGAACATAACAGAGAGGTCCTTTTCCTGATGGGCAGGATAAAAACGCTGGCCAAATCAGGACTAACAATAATCGAGGTTATGCCAATATGTATAATGCGGGGGGTGCAGCCACTTCAGTATCGGGGGAAACCCATGTGACACTTCAATGGAGAGGACGATGCCACCCGCTGCAGCCGTAAACATCCGGACTCCGCCGCTGCTCTAGCGAAAATACTATCCGATTTATACAAAGGAGAGGAAGAGGAGTTCATCCGCATTAAGCCACGGGATGGATTCTCCATGCACAACCCCCCAAACTGGGTGAGCTACTAATTTTTACTCCAGACCTTCCCGCATTCTTCGTCATAAATATTTACCTTGCTATTTCATAGCAGGAACCGCGAAAAGCTGCGAGGGAGGTCCACAACCCGTCTCCACAGCCAGAGGACCCTGACTGGGCCCTCGACCCTGGACTCGAAGAAGATCCGGACATATTTGTGGAGCTTACCGACAAGACGTTTTATCAGTTAAGCTGCGACGGTGCCTTGGTGGCCATCATAGCCGATTATCCTGCCTGCTCCCCGCATCGCATGTAAGTAAAACCAGAGTCCCAACTTCCGAGAAGGATCCCCTTTTTTGCATTTCACCCACTGAGGGAGTCCTGGATTGGGGGGTCTCCGAACAGTCGGACTATATCCTTTGGCCAGACTGTTGGACCATGAAGATACAAGATTGAAGACTTCGTCCCGTGTCCGGATGGGACTCTCCTTGGCGTGGAAGGCAAGCTAGACAATACGGATATGTAGATTCCTCCCTTGTAACCGACTCTGTGTAACCCTAGCCCCCTCCGATGTCTATATAAACCGGAGGGTTTAGTCCATAGGACAACATACAATCATACCATAGGCTAGCTTCTAGGGTTTAGCCTCTACGATCTCGTGGTAGATCAACTCTTGTAATACTCATATCATCAAGAACAATCAAGCAGGACGTAGGGTATTACCTCCATCAAGAGGGCATGAACATAGGTAAACGTCGTGTCCCCTGCCTCCTGTTACCATCCGCCTTAGACGCACAGTTCGGGACCCCCTACCCGAGAACCGCCGGTTTTGACACCGACATTGGTGCTCTCATTGAGAGTTCCACTGTGTCGTCATCATAAGGAGGGATGGCTCGTCTCGTTGTCAAGGACAACATCACCTCTGGGGAGCCCTGGCTGTAGGCCAAACTCTCCGACTAGGCGGCTTCGTCATGACCGCCTGCTCGGCCGCTGCGCCGACGATGACTTCTCGGGTCATCGAAAATAGCCTCCACATCGGCTCGGAATTCACCGAGCAGATGGATCCAATGGAGCTCTCCTCTTTGAACGAGCTCTCGGATCGCATCGCCGCTCTGGGAGTCGCTACGGACTACAATCGGATCGGGCTTAAACCAGACCAAAGGAAGATTAACTCTCCGCCGGTCACCCATCAGATAGCGGTGGTGGAGGAGCAATGCGGTTATTCCCCCTCTATCCTGAGGACGAACTATGTCCGGATTCCCGAGCTCTCCGAGCCGGCTACCTGCTCATGGGAGGAGATCTCCCTAACCCTGAACCTAAAATCAGGCTACATACCGAACCTACGGGGCAACATCCCGGAGCCCAAACTTCCAAGATCGGAAACTCCCCTGCCCCGGGGTCTCAGATTGGGTCAAGGTCCGGACTTAAATCCACCCACCCACCCAGATACAAACGATCTTTCCCACATTAGGCAAGCGCCCCAAGAGACAGTACATCACTATTGGGCCAGATTCCTCCTTGTAATGAACAACGTCAAGGACTGTCGCGAGGAAGACGCAATTTCGTTCTTTTGCAACAATTGCACGGACAAGGGAATCCTCAATGCCATAAGTCGCCGTGACATATCACACTTCGCTGAATTGGCGGCCATAGTATGGAAGTACTGTGCGATGGAAAGCGCCTGGAAAACCCGAACACAATTTTGGGACAATCCGGCTCTGATAAAACCCCTAGTCTGAACTAAAAGGGTGCACTCTCATAAGTCACCGGACTCAATTACAAAGAAGCAAAAACCCACTACAGGGTATGGAACCGTATTGGAGGGATGGCTTAACGGGCCCTGCAAAATTCGTAGTACAGCGGATACCATACCAACACATAGCCTTAGAGCATGTTGGGTACTCCGGCAGGTGGCCAAGAGCGATGAGGATCTCCTCATCCAAAACACCCCAGAACACCCTCCCGTGGATAACAATACAGTATTAACAGTCATGGAGACCTTCGCCTCAAATAATAGGCGTAAGCGAGCACTCCACAGCCTTGCCGAAGTCTGCCACGTAGCAATAATAAATCCATGGAGCGACACGACCATTACTTTCAATCCTAGTGATGAACATAAATTCTGAACAGCCCGAGCACCAGCCACTTTGGTCCTCAGTCCAATTGTGGACAACTCTCGGCTCACTAAAGTGCTCATGGACGGAGGCAGCGGATTAAACCTCATTTATGAGGAGACTCTTCAAAAAATGGAAATAGACAACAACCGTATTGAGCAAAGCACCACGACTGAGGGAGTCCTGGATTAGGGGGTCTCCAGACAGCCGGACTATATCCTTCGACTGGACTGTTAGACTATGAAGATACAAGATTGAAGACTTCGTCTCGTGTCCGGATGGGACTCTACTTGGCGTGGAAGGCAAGCTAGGCAATATGGATATGTATATCTCCTCCTTTGTAACCGACCTTGTGTAACCCTAACCCTCTCTGGTGTCTATATAAACCGAAGGGTTTTAGTCCATAGGATAACAACCACAACATACAATCATACCATAGGCTAGCTTCTAGGGTTTTGCCTCTCCGATCTCGTGGTAGATCGACTCTTGTACTACCCATATCATCAATATTAATCAAGCAGGACGTAGGGTTTTACCTCCATCAAGAGGGCCCGAACCTGGGTAAAACATCGTGTCCCCTGCCTCCTGTTACCATCTGGCCTAGACGCACAGTTCGGGACCCCCTACCCGAGATCCGCCAGTTTTGACACCGACATTGGTGCTTTCATTGAGAGTTCTGCTATGCCGTCGCCACCAGGAAGGATGGCTCATCCTGTCTTTCAAGACGGCACTGTTGCTGAGGGAGCTTTGGCTATCGGCCAAACTCTCCGGCTAGGTGGTTTTCTTATGACCGCCTGTTCGGCCGCTGCGCCGAGGATGACTTCTCGGGTCATCGAAAGCAATCTTCATGTCAACTCGGAACTCGCCGAGCAGTTAGATCCAATGGAGCTCTCTTCCCTGAATGAGCTCTTGGATCGCATCGCCGCCCTAGGAGTCGCTAAAGACTATGATCAGATTGGGCCTAAACCCGATCTGAGAGAGATCAACTCTCCCCAGGTCACCCATCACGTTGCAGTGGTGGAGCAACAATGCGGCAACCCTTCATCTATCTTAAGGACTAGCTATGTCTGATTCCCGATCCCTCCAAGCCGGATACCCGTGGAGGGGAGGACGTCACTCAAGACCTGAACCTAGAGTCAGGCAGCGGGCTAGATTTATTGGAAAACATCCAAGAACCCAAACTTCCGAGTTCGGAAACTCCTTGGCCCCTGAGTCTCAGATTGGGTGAGGATTCAGGTTGAATTCCACCCACTCACCCATACATAAGCGATCTATCCCAAATTAGGCAAGAGCCCGAAGAAACAGTACACCATTACTGGGCCAGATTCCTCCTGGTCATGAACAGGATAAAGGACTGCCGCGAGGAAGACACAATTTCATTCTTCTGATATAATTGCACGGACAAGGGAATCCTCAACGCCATAAGTCACCACGAAATTACACGCTTTGCCGACTTGGTGTCCATAGTACGAAAGTACTGTGCGATGGAAAGCGCCTGGAAAACCGAAATAAAATTTTGGGATAATCCGGCCCTGAATACAAACCCAGTCCGAAATAAAGGGTGCATTATCACAATACACCTGGGTTAACTACCAAAAAGCAAAAGCCCTCTACGGGGCAAGGAGCCGTACTAGAGGGATGGCTCAACGGACCCCGCAAAATTCATAGTACAACGGATGCAATACCAACGCGCAGCCTTAGAGCATGTTGGATACTCCGGCAGGTGGCCAAAAGTGGTGAGGATCTACTCCTCCCAAATACCACAGAGCACCATCCCGTGGACAACAATACGGTGTTAACGGTCTTTGAGACCTTCATGTCAAATAATAGATGCAAGCGAACACTCCGCAACATGGCCGAAATCTGCCACGTAGCAGAAATAAATCCTTGGAGTGACACAGCTATTACCTTCAATGCTAGTGACAAACCCAAATTCCGAACAGCCCGAGCACCTGCCGCACTGGTCCTTAGTCCAATCGTGGACGACTTTCGACTCACCAAGGTACTCCTCGATGGCGGCAGCGGATTAAACCTCATCTATGAGGAAACTCTTCAAAAGATGGAAATAGACCGGAGCCGCATTGAGCAAAGTAGCACAACCTTTAGAGGAATCATCCCTAGTCGGGAAGCACGCTGTGCTGGGAAAATCACACTAGATGTGATATTCGGCACGCCGAATAATTACAGGTCCGAAGAAATTACATTCCAAGTGGCCCCGTTCAGCAGTGGATACCACGCTCTATTAGGGCGGGAGGCGTTTACAATCTTCCAAGCCATAACCCATTACGGGTACATGAAACTCAAAATGCCCGGGCCCAACAGAATCATCACTTTGGCCAGTGATCCGGACATAGCACTCCGCGCCAAAAATAAGACAGCTGCACTGGCCCTCGAGGCATTATCCGAAGCCCTAGCAGCCGAGGAACTAACTACACTGCGCTCCACGATGAACAGGGACGACGTGATACTCGATAAAAGATCCAAGTCCACCTCCTTTAAACCAGTGGACGAAATAGTCAAATTCCAAGTCCATCCAACGGACCCTACAAAAACAGCCTCCATCGGGGCACAACTAAACCTGATGTCGACGCCGCACTACGAGAGTTCCTACATGAGAACTGGTACATTTTTGCCTGACACCCTTCAGACATGCCAGGAATCCCATGCAGGCTGGCCGAGCACAGCCTAAATATCCTAAAAGGTTTCAAGCCAGTCAAGCACACTCTTCGGCGTTTCTCTGAACCTAAAAGACAAGCCATGGGAGAGGAACTAGCCAAGCTATTGGAGGCCTGATTCATCAGAGACATAAAACATCCGGACTGGCTAGCAAACCTGGTGATGGTACCAAACAAGGACAAATCCTGGCGCTTGTTCGTCGATTTTAAGGACCTTAACAAGGCCTGTCCAAAGGATCCCTTACCCCTCCCCCGCATGGATCAAACCATCGATGCTACCGTAGGACATGATTCATTGTGTTTCCTCGACGCATACTCCGGCTATCATCAAATTAAAATGGCAGAGCCAGACCAAGCCGCAACGACATTCATCACACCATACGGCCCATTCTGCTTCAACACAATGCCCTTCGGACTCAAAAACGCCGGCGCAACATATCATCGCATGATTCAGACATGTCTGGCAAACCAGATCGGCAAAACAGTGGAGGCATACGTAGATGACGTGGTCGTCAAAACCAAGCATGTCGAATCTCTAGTAGACGACTTGAGGCTCACATTCGATAACCTCCGAACATATGACATCAAGCTCAATCCGGAAAAATGCATTTTCGGCGTACCAGCCGGAAAGCTCCTGGGATTCATTGTCTCCAGTAGAGGTATTGAAGCTAATCCAGCCAAAATCCGAGTGTTGTCACAGTTGGCTCCCCCAACAGACCTAAAACAAATACAAAAATTGACCGGATGCGTGGCGGCTCTAAGCCGCTTTATCTCCTGCTTGGGAGAAAAGGCATTACCCCTTTATCGCCTCCTCCGGCGCACCGAACACTTCAAGTGGACGGATGCCGCCACGGCCGGACTCAACAAAATAAAAGCCATATTGGCAACAAACCCAGTCCTGGCCGCGCCAAACATTGGTGAACCAATGCTATTATACATTGCGGCAACTCATCAAGTAGTAAGCGCTGTGCTCGTCGTCGAGCGAGAAGTGGACGGATACAAATTCCCCCTTCAAAAGCTGGTTTACTATGTGTCCACTGTCCTTACTCCATGCAAATCACGATAGCCGCATTATCAAAAGATAGCGTACGCGGTATTTATGGCATCCCGGAAGCCGCGACACTACTTTCAAGAGTGTTAGATAATGGTAGCCTCGGAAGTACCACTTAACGATATTATAAACAACCGCGACGCGACGGGCCGGATTGCCAAATGGGCCATTGAGCTCCTCCTGTTTGACATAACTTACAAGCCACGGTGAGCTATTAAGTTGCAAGATTTGGCTGACTTCGTCGCCGAGTGGATGGAAGCCGAACTCCCTAAGGAGTACGACACATATTCAAACTGGATCATGCACTTCGACAGCTCCAAAATGTTGGCTGGTCTGGGGGCTGGCGTCGTTTTAACATCCCCAATAGGAGATACAGTTCAATACGTACTACAGATAATGTATACGGACTCCCACAACGCAGCCGAATATGAGGCCCTTCTACATGGTCTCCGGATGGCAGTATCCATGGGCATTCAACGCCTAGAGGTGCGCGGGGATTCGAACCTCGCGATATCCCAAATAAATGGACACTTTGATGCCAAGGATCCGAAAATGGCAGCTTATCGCAATGCCGTCCTGAAAATGAGCTCAGTTCGAGGGGCTCAAATTTCACCATGTGGCTTCGGAAAACAATCAGGCGGCGGATATCCTCGCCCGCATCGGCGCAAAACGCGACGCGGTCCCTCCCAACATATTTCTGGAAAGGCTCTTCAAGCCATCCGTAGCATGGGAAGGGGACACCGGTAACAACAGTCCGGACCCGGTCAAAATACCCGATACCGAACTCTCTGACAAAATCGGAGGCTCCGCCACCGAAATAACACATTCAGCCCACGAAATAATGGCCATTATTGCCCCGTGGACAGAACCATTCCTGGCCTACCTAACTAGACAGGAACTTCCGGAAGACCAAAATGAGGCACACTGCATAGTGCGGCGATCCAAGGCCTACAGGGTCCATGAGGGAGAATTGTACAAGAAAAGCACTACCAGAGTCCTTCAAAGGTGCATCTCCGAAGAGGAAGGGCGGAACCTTTTGGCAAAAATTCACGCCGGACTCGGCGGTCATCATGCCGCAGCCCGAGCTCTTGTAAGCAAGGCCTTCCGTACAGGATTCTATTGGCCAACGGCCCGGGCAGATGCACATGACTTGGTCCAACGTTGCGCCGGTTGCCAGCTCTTTGCAAATCAAAGCCGCATGCCACCCACTGCCCTCCAAACAATCCCCATTACATGGCCCTTCGTGGTCTGGGGGCTTGACATGGTTGGACCCCTTAAAGGCGGAACCCACAAGAAAAAATACTTATTGGTCATGGTGGCTAAACCGGTTAAAACAGCCGAATCCGGACCGGTGATAGATTTCATATCCGGGGTTGTACACCATTACGGTGTCCCCACATCATCATCACTGATAATGACACGAACTTCACGGCCGACGAGGTAAAACTCTAGTGCAGCAAAATGGGCATCAAGCTCGATTATGCTTCAGTCTATCACCCACAAACCAACGGTCAAGTCGAACGAGCAAATGATCTTATAATGAGCGGCATTAAACCTAGATTAGTGCGTTCCTTAATGGAGTTTGGCATGCACTGGGTAGAGGAGATCAACTCCATACTCTGGGGGTTGTGGACCACGCCGAATCGTAGTACCGGATATACACCATTTTTATGGTGTACGGCGCAGAGGCAGTCTTGCCCTGTGACATAATTCATGACTCACCTCGAGTGCGGATGTACGAAGAAAGAGAAGCCGAGCTCGATCGGCAGGACAGTCTGGACACCTTGGAGGAAGAGCGCGACATAGCCAAAGCCCGTTCCACATTTTACCAGCAACAGGCTCGCAGATACCAAAGCAGAGAAGTACGGGCCAAAACTTATAACGTTGGCGAACTAGTTCTACGACTGCCGGATAAGAAAAAGAACAAGCTCGAGCCCAAATGGGAAGGTCCCTTCATTATCGACCAAGTTCTGACCGGTGGAGCGTACCGACTGCGGGATGCATCGACTAGTCGACTCGAGCCGAACCCATGGAACGCAGCCAGGCTTCGAAGATTCTACGCCTAGCATCGGACTCTATGTTAGTCCCCTCCCTTTGTCCATTTTGTGCATATGCATCATCTGTCTTGTTTCCCTTTCTTTCTTTTTCTTATCATTTCTCTAGGCCTTCAAGGGTCACGTTGTGCCTCACCTGTACATTACAGATGTGCTAGCCGCACTCTCCATACCTGGGGGCTTCTTTCACAGAAGCTTAAACTATTTACATGGGCCTCACGCCCAACACATGTGTTATACTTCCGCATGTACCTTTTTTCACCATTATATGCATCGATATGACTTAAGTTTTGGCCAAGCTGGGTTGCCTGGCTCTTGTATTTATGCCCTACGTTCCCGTTAATTCGGCTAGGGCATAAGGGGAGCACCTCTGCGATTGTTAATGCCGGGTCAGCCGGATGAGTACCTCAGACTGGGTGATGCCGAAAGCTAGCGTTCTTAAGGGAATATTCGGTCGGTGAACAAAAGATGACTTTTATTTATTATCCATATCTGCCCCCAGATGCTTTTTCTGCGCTTCTTATCGCAGTCCGGACATGCACTTTAGGGCATGCTTACCCAGGGAAAGGAACCCTTAACGGAACTATTCTCCCTGGAAGATGTTTCTTACTACCCATGTAATATAACATAACTAGTCAGGCACTTGTCTGATAAAGCACTAATGACCCCTACGCCTGGTCTCCACGCATGCCCCGATTCTTACATAACCGAGAGGGTATTCGGATACACTCCGGACCGTCGGGTCCCGAGGTTGAAGCGAAAAGGTCTGCCACGACAAACGATCTACAATCCGGCTAGAAGGCATTATACATGTCACTTTAAATTACATAGTCAATTTGACTGGTTGAATTCCTCTGCAATACCATCCAATAGGCTGTCTAGTCTACACTCCTGTTGGAATACTTTGCGGCCAATTCTACTTGGCCGTACACTAAGCTCACAGGGATCTCCTTCCCATCGGGCCCCACGGGTCCGACTTCGGCCATGTGGTTCGGGTCAGCCTTCGTTTATCATGTCTTCACCATTGCCTAGGCTTCCCTGGCACCCTGACGGCAGGCCGATATCTTCCATAATCGGAAGCGCCGCCGCGCTCCAGTCAGCTTTTCTGCAAGCTCTCCAAGGCCTTCGGGTATGGAGACGGATGGCCACAAGGCCTGGGCGACGCCTTGCATCATCTGCCGAGCTCGTTCGTGCAGCTGTAAGAGCTCGGGAAGAAGGTCACCCGTTGAACCGGGCATTTCCTCGGCAGGACGACCTGTTAGCATACCTACAGACATAACTCTGTCAGCCAGCTTCCTCTCTTTTTCAAAGTTCGTTCAAGCACTTACTAAATATGCCGCGTCGAAGCCGCCGATTCTCCTTAACAGAGTCTGACAGTTGGGCACGAACATCTTTTAGTTCCACGCCTAGCTTGGTGTTAGCATCTAGGAGATCATTCTTCTCCGGCCTCACCCTCGTAAGCACGCTCTCACCGGCCTTCAGCTGGCGTAGGAGCTGGTGCTTATCCGGATTTACTCCAGCGACATCTGCAATTTTATCGTCAGATCTGCATATACGCCGCATCCTATATGACACTTATCACTCGAAGGATATATTACCAGAGGGGGTCTCTTTGGGCTCCCCCGCCGCGGCCAGTGCGGCCTGAAGTTGGGCTCTGCACTCTTCCAGCTCCTGGGACAGTTGAGTATTCTTTTCGGTAAGAACCTGCATAACAAATGATCCTTAAATCAGTTATTCTAACTGTTTCAAGTCTCAGGGGCTACTAATATATATAATCACCAAATTTTCTCACCCGTATGTCTTTTACATACTGCTCCGTGGCTCTGGCTAGACCATTTTGAGCGGCACGGAGGTACGCATCTCCCGTGTTGAAGGCATCCAATGCCTCTTGGGAGAAACAAGCATCACGAAGAACAGTCCGACGACGCCTGTGGTTCATGGCACTTTCCACCTCGGAATTGGTGGCGGACAGTTTATCCGCATCCTCTATCGGAGGAGCGCCCGGCACACACCTTGTATTCGTTCCCGCCTCTGAATTCCGCCTTGGAGCCTGGCTGGTGAAGGCGCGATTAGTAGCCTCTCCGGGTATAGTCCGGCGAGCGCTCTTTTTCCTGAAAAGAAGGCATGGGCGTTAATATGCCTTTGAGAATAATGTCTTGTAATAAAGACGGCGCGCTGTACCGCTGCGCTGGTGTCTCAATCCAGACCGTGGGTCTTTTCAGCCTGCCTGGCCTCGCGGCCCCTTGTTGGCTAGTCGCCCCAGGCTCGGCCTTCCGCCTCGAGGACCTCCCCTGCAAAACATGGCTGTTATACGGCAATCAAAAACACACAAGGACGGATCCCTTTTCGAAGTACTGGGACTTCGGTCTCAGTCACCTGTGAGGCTGGAAGTAGCCCAGGGTAATCGGCCGTAATGGCCACCAAAGCATTGTCATTACTCAATTGGTAAAATACCCCATCGATCAGCTCCACAGATATGTCCGGATCCTCCTGGGAGGCCGGGTCAAGAGACCGTCCAGGGTCCTCGGGTTGTGGAGGGGGGTTGTTTATCTCCCTTACAGCCTGGCGCAGCTCCTGCGTTGAAACCGCTAGACTGAATACTTAACTACGGGAATACGAAACAGATGGGAAAGAAAAAGTCTCCGCTTACCCAGCTCGGAGGATTGTACATAGAAAATCCGCCCTATGGGTTGACACGAAGGAATTCCTCCTCTTCTCCCTTGTACAAAGTGGATAAGATCTTTATTAGATCAGCAACCGATCCCGGCCCTTTACGGCCGTGGCGGGTGGCATCACCCCCCCGTTGAAATCCCACATGGGGTGGCCTCTATATTGAAGTGGCTGCACCCCCCGCATAATACATATGGCCATGACCTCGATCATGGTCAATCCGGATCGAGCTAAAAAACTTATCCGGCTCATCAGGTAAAGAACGTCCCTGTCATCTTCCTCCAGGGAGCTCCATGGACGCCAGCTCCGGCGCTTCTTCAAAGGGGCGTTGTCGAACTCAGGAAGGACGATTCTAATAGGATCTGGGAGGGGGACGTCTTCTATGTAAAACCATTCTGAAGGCCAGTCTTTGGACGTCTTCTTTGGGGTTCCGGACAGGTATCCGGTCCCGACAATACGCCACACTTCGGCTCCACCCACTTGATATATTGACCCCTTGTGAGAACGGGGCACAAGGCAGAACAACTTCTTCCACAGAGCGAAATGAGCCTCACAACCCAAAAACAACTCGCAAAGGGCTACGAATCCCGCGATATGCAGCATGGAGGCAGGCGTAAGGTTGTGCAACTAGAGGCCGTAGAACTCCAGGAGCCCCTGGAGAAACGGATGAATTCGAAATCTGAGCCCTCTTACCAAATAAGGGATAAGGCATACCCACTCTCCCTTGGAGGGATTGGGAAGGCTCTCCGCTTGCTCTCCGCTATTATAGGTGGCGAGCCCGGCTCGAACCGGGACCATGTACGCTGGGGTAAGAAATCCCTTGGTCTGAAGCATCACTAATTTGCTGTGCAGTACGGAACATCTCTCCCAATCTCTAGGCTTGGGGCTAGGGGAGCGAGAGGAGGAGCTGCGTCTACCGGCCATGATGGAATGGATCTCTGTCGAATGCGCTCTGATGAAAGCTTGCCAAGGGAGGATGGTGTGATTTGGATCTGAATCCTCTTCTTTTTAATAGGCAACTCATTCACACAGCTAGGGGGATAAATGTAAAAACACCCTGGCTCTTCACATTCGCTCGACACGTGGAAAGTGGCCATTATTGGGCATGGAAGCCAAGGAGTGTAACATTCACAAGAGGCCAGACACTATTTCGACAGGTACACGGAATTTGGGGAGGAACCCGCCTTGCAATGCCGAAAACAATACTGCGCTCCGGACTCATCATCATTGAAGCCTGGTTCGGGGGCTACTGAGGGAGTCCTGGATTAGGGGGTCTCCGGACAGCCGGACTATATCCTTCGGCTGGACAGTTAGACTATGAAGATACAAGATTGAAGACTTTGTCTCGTGTCCGGATGGGACTCTACTTGGCGCGGAAGGCAAGCTAGGCAATACGGATATGGATATCTCCTCCTTTGTAACCGACCTTGTATAACCCTAACCCTCTCCGGTGTCTATATAAACCGAAGGGTTTTAGTCCATAGGACAACAACCACAACATACAATCATACCATAGGCCAGCTTCTAGGGTTTAGCCTCTCCAATCTCGTGGTAGATCTACTCTTGTACTACCCATATCATCAATATTAATCAAGCAGGACATAGGGTTTTACCTCCATCAAGAGGGCCCGAACCTGGGTAAAACATCGTGTCCCTTGCCTCCTGTTACCATCCGGCCTAGACGCACAGTTCGGGACCCCCTACCTGAGATCCGCCGGTTTTGACACCGACAACGACCTTTCGAGGAATCATCCATAGTCGGGAGGCATGTTGCGCTGGGACAATCACACTAGATGTGGTATTCGGCACTCCGGAGAATTACAGGTCCGAAGAAATCACATTCCAAGTGGCCCCGTTCAGTAGTGGATACCACGCCCTTCTAGGGCGGGAGGAGGCATTCACGATTTTTCAAACCATACCCCATTACGGGTACATGAAGCTCAAAATTCCAGGACCCAATGGAATCATCACTCTAGCTAGTGATCCGGACATAGCACTCCGCACCAAGAACAAAACAGCCGCACTGGCCCTCGAGGCATTATCCGAAGCCCTTGTGGTAGAGGAGTTAACCACGCTGCGCTCCACAGTGGATAGGGACAACGTGATACTAGACAAAAGATCCAAGTCCACCTCCTTTAAACCAGCGGATGAAATAGTCAAAGTATGCCTCCACTGTTTTGCCGATTTGTGCTTCCAGGCATGTCTAAATCATACGTTGATAGGTTGCACTGGCGTTTTTGAGCCTGAAAGGCATGGAGTTAAAATAGAAGGGGCCGTATGGAGTGATGAATGCCGTTGCGGCTTGATCGGACTCCGCCACCTTGATTTGATGGTATCAGGAGTATGCGTCGAGGAAACACAATGAGTCGTGTCCTGCGGTAGCGTCTATAATTTGATCGATGCGGGGGAGGGGGAAGGGATCCTTGGGGCAAGCCTTGTTAAGGTCCTTGAAATCGACACATAGGCACCAGGATTTGTCCTTCTTTGGTACCATCACCAGGTTTGCTAGCTAGTCCGGGTGTTTTATTTCTCTAATGAATCCGGCCTTGAGTAACTTGGGTAGCTCCTCTCCCATGGCTTGTCACTTAGGCTCTGAGAAACACCGAAGAGTCTGTTTGACCGGCTTGAATCCCTTTAGAATGTTTAGGCTATGCTCCGCCAGCCTGTGTGGGATTCCTGGCATGTCTGAAGGATGCCAGGCGAAGATGTCCCAATTCTCATGCAAAAACTCCTGGAGTGCGGCGTCTGTTGCGGGGTTAAGCTGTGCCCCGATGGATGCTATTTTTGTAGGGTCCGTTGGGTGGACCTAGAATTTGACTGTTTTGTCCGCTGGTTTAAAAGAGGTGGATTTGGGTCTTTTGTCGAGTGCCATGTCGTCCCTGTCCACTATGGAGCGCAGCGCAGTTAATTCTTCGGCCGCGAGGGCTTCAGATAACGCCTCGAGGGCCAATGCAGCGGTTTTATTTTTGACGCGGAGTGCTATGTCCGGATCACTAGCTAGAGTGATGATTCCATTTGGCCCGGGGCATCTTGAGCTTCATCTACCCGTAATGGGGTATAGCTTGGAAGATCGTGAATGCCTCCCGCCCTAAAAGGGCGTGGTATCCGCTACTAAACGGGGCCACATGGAATGTAATTTCTTCAGACCTGTAATTCTCCGGCATGCGGAATACCACATCTAGTGTGATCTTTCCTGCACATCATGCCTCCCGACTAGGGATTATTCCTCGGAAGGTCGTGCTGCTTTGCTCAATGCGGCTCTTGTCTATTTCCATTTTGCTAAGAGTCTCCTAGTAGATGAGGTTTAATCCACTGCCACCGTCCATGAGCACTTTAGTAAGTCGGAAGCCGTCCACAATTGGACTAAGGACCAAAGCGGCTGGTGCTCGGGCTGTTCGGAATTGAGGTTCGTCACTAGCATTGAAGGTTATAGCCGTGTCGTTCCATGGATTTATTGTTGCAATGTGGCATACTTCGGCGAGGCTGCAGAGTGCTCGCTTGCGCCTATTATTTGAGGCGAAAGTCCCGAAGACTGTCAGTACTGTATTGTTATTTTCCATGGGATGGTACTCTATGGTATTGTTGATGAGGAGGTCCTCGCCACTCATGGCCACCTGCTGGAGTATCCAACATGCTCTAAGGCTATGTGTTGGCATGGTATCTGGTGTACTGTGAATTTTGCATGGTCCATTGAGCCATCCCTCCAATACGGTTCCTCGCCCTGTAGTGGGCTTTGGTTTCTTTGTAATTGGGCCGGGTGACTTATGAGAGTACACCCTTTTAGTTTGGACGGAGGGTTTAGTGAGAGCTGGAGGATCAGAGAATTTTGTTTGGGTTTTCCAGCTGCTTTCCATCGCACAGTACTTCTGTACTAAGGCCGCCAAGTCAGCGAAGTGTGCTATGTCATGGATACTTATGGCATTGAGGATTCCCTTGTTCGTGCAATTTTTGCAAAAGAATGAAATTGCGTCTTCCTCGCGACATTCCTTGACCTTGCTCATTACAAGGAGGAATCTAGCCCAAAAATGATGTACTGTCTCTTGGGGCTCTTGTCTAATGTGGGAAAGATCACTTATGTGAAGGTGGGTGGGTAGATTTAGGTCCAAACCCTGACCCAATCTGAGACCAAGGGGCAGAGGAGTTTCCGAGCTTGGCAGTTCAGGCTCCGGGACGTTGCCCCATAGTCCTGGCTTGCTATCCGTTTCTAGGTTCGATGATTGGGCCATGTCCTCCCGTAGACAGGTATCCGGCTCGGAGAGCTCAGGAATCCGGACATAGTTTGTCCTTAAAATAGAGGAAGAATCACCGTGTCGCTCCTCCACCACCACTATCTGATGGGTGACCGGCGGAGAGTTAATCTCCCTTCGGCCGGGTTTAAGCCCGATCTGATCATAGTCCATAGCGACTCCCAAGGCAGCGATGCAATCCAAGAGCTCGTTCAAAGAAGAGAGCTCCATTGGATCCATCTGCTCGGTAAATCCCGAGTCGATCTGGAGGCTGTTTTTGATGACCCGAGAAGTCATCATCGGTGCGACGGCCGAATGGGCGGTCATGACGAAGCCGCCTAGTCGGAGAGCTTGGCCAACAGCCAGGGCTCCCCCAGAGGTAATGTTGTCCTTGACAACCAGACGAGCCGTCAGGCCTTATCGTGACGGCACAGTGGAACTCTCAATGAAAGCACCAAAGTCGGTGTCAAAACCGGCGGATCTTGGGTAGGGGGTCCCAAACTGCGCGTCTAAGGCTGATGGTAACAGGAGGCGGGGGACACAATGTTTACCCAGGTTTAGGCCCTCTTGATGGAGGTAATACTCTACTTCCTGCTTGATTGATCTTGATGATATGAGTATTACAAGAGCTGATCTACCACGAGATCATAGAGGCTAAACCCTAGAAGCTAACCTATGATTATGATTGTTGTTGTCCTATGGACTAAACCCTCCGGTTTATATAGACACCGGAGGGGGCTAGGGTTACACAGAGTCGGTTACAAGGGAGGAGATCTACATATCCGAATTACCAAGCTTGCCTTCCACCCAAAGGAGAGTCCCACCCGGACACGGGACGAAGTCCTCAATCTTGTATCTTCATAGTACAATAGTCCGGCCAAAGGATATAGTCCGGCTGTCCGAGGACCCCCTAATCCAGGACTCCCTCACCCTATACTTGTGGTCATCACTGGGCTAAGCACAACCCACCATGGCGCGCCTGGGGGGCCTAGCGTGACCTGGTGTTTTGTGCTCACCAGATGCCCCCCTCCGATAGTTATTTACTCTAGTATTTTTTATATAGTCCAAAACAATTCTCCATAAATTTTTATCTCATTTAGAGATGTTTAGAATAGGTAACTATGACGTAGCTTTTTTAGGTCCAGAATTCTAGCTGCAAGAATTCTCCCTCTTTGTGTAAACCTTGCATATTATGAGAGAAAAGGAATTAGAATTACTCCATAAAGTATTATTATGCATAAAAACATTATAAATAACAGTAGGAAAACATGATGCAAAATGGACGTATCACTATGCATGCCCCTAGGGTGATAGATTGGTAGGAAAAGACCATCGTTCGTCCCTGACCGCCACTCATAAGGAAGACAATCAATAATAAATCATGCTCCAACTTCTTAGCATAACGGGCGACCATACATGCATGCTACAGGAATCACAAACCTTAACACAAATATTCCTACTAAACCACAATTTCTTACTAGCACAACCCGCATATTACCACCTTTATATCACAAAACTATTGCAAGGAATCAAACATATCATATTCAGTTATCCACATGAAAGTTTTTATTAGACCCCTCTTGAATATCTATCATATTAGGGCCAAATCCATAAGCCATACTAATTGCCATTACTATTATCAACTCTGAAAAATATATAAGTGAAGCATGAGAGTGCAACTATTTCTTTAAAGTACAACCACCGCCATGCTCTAAAAGATATAAGTGAAGCACATAGAGCATTCTAACAAATCACGAATAATGTGTGTCCCTCTAAAAAAGGTGTGTCCAGCAAAGATGATTGTGACAAACTAAAAAGCGAACAAAGAAAAGGCTCGTATAATACATGACACTCCAAGCAAAACTCATATCATGTGATGAATAAAAATATAGCTCCAAGTAAAATTATCGATAGTTGGTAGAAGCAAGAGGGGATGCCTTCTGGGGAATCCCCAAGCTTAGATGCTTGGGAGTCCTTGAATATTACCTTGGGGTGCCTCTGACATCCCCGAGTTTAGGCTCTTGCCATTCCTTATTCCTCCATCCATCGTGATCTCACCCAAAACTTGAAAACTTCAGCACACAAAACTCAACAAAACCTTCGTGAGATCCGTTAGTATAACAAAGCAAATCACTACTTTAAGTACTATTGTAAACCCACTCATATTTTATTATTGCATTTTACCTACTATATTCTAACTTCACCATGGCTTATAGCCCCCGATACAATCCATAGATTCATCAAAACAAGCAAACAATGCAACAAAAATAGAATCTATAGAAAACAAAACAACCTGTAATAATTCAAACAATGACCATACTTATGTTACTCCAAAAATTCTGAAACAATAGGAAATCATGGGCCATTTGTATGTCAATCATTTGTAAAAAATTCAGAATTTTATCGTGCTCCAGCAAATTTTAACAATTCTACTACTGAATACAAAAGTTTTTGTTTTGCACACAATTAAAGCAACTATCAACCAAATCATCCCAAAGGCTTTACTTGGCACAAACACTATTTAAACACAAAAACACACAACCATAAAAGTAGCATAATTGTGTGCACCCAAAAGAAACAAAAAAAAATAAACAAGACAATTAAAATAACTATTGGGTTGCCTCCTAACTAGCGCTATCGTTTTTGCGCCCCTAACTAGGCGTAATGCCTAGTTTTTGCAATCTTGTTGGGGATTTTCTCAAACCCTGAAGGTTCCTTACGCTTCCCATTATTTTCTAAAAATGAAGCAATTTGCATATCTAAAGCATCTAGATGCTTATTTGAAAGAGTAATCAATGTATTCGTGCGGTTGAGATTCCCACTAATATTTTTTAAGAGGTTCATTAGACTTTTGTATCTCAACCAAATTTTTCTGCATATCACTTAACTTCTCCAAGATTTGAATTCCCTCTTGAATGTAATTAAATCCCTTTTGTGGAGGAGGGGTTCCCACTGTTCCCTCCACTATTTCATAAGCAATGATGGAATCGTAGTAAAATTTTCATATCCCCTTTTATAGTGCAAACATGATAAGATTTCAACATTCTATACCAAGCATCTTTCAAATTTTCTCCTTTCTTTTGTTTGAAGTAAATATCTTCTGTAAGTGCATCTAGTGCCACCCCTAGTTGGCTTTGGAGTATTGATGACAAACCTGGTTGAGGGACTAATGTGTTTGTGAGAATTGCGGGATAACACATATAGTAGTCCCTCATTGATTCGGTTTACCTACCGTAGATGACCCTTAAAAATGTGTGAAGACATTGAAGATAATGGTGGTATGTGAAGATATTCACATTGAAGACTATGACATGAGAAGACATCACATGAAGTCTTTGGAGCGCAAAGACATAGTTGTTTCGTAGTTTCATTTTCTTCTTTGTTGAGTAATAGGAATCACCGTACTGTTAAGTGGGGTCCAAGTGAACAAAGTGAGACTGACTAAAGTGATGCTCAACCAAATCCTATGTCTTCAAGCGAAGACAATGAGAGCAAATCTTATCTAGAGCTTGATGAGTCAGCTTTACTTGTAGCCCAAGTCAAGCTGCCGCGTGTGTTTGAAATCTGACCGTTGGAACACGTGTCAGTTCCTTAGTGACCCAGGGTCATTTCGAACAAATCAGACCGGATTGCCTAGTGGCTATAAATAGCCCACCCTACACCATAAATTGGTGGTTGCTTAGAGTTAGTGCACGACTTTTGTCGTTTGAGAGCAACCCACCTCCGAAGCATTTGAGAGAGAGAGATCCTTGCGAGGACAAATCCCAAAACACCCAGAGCCCAAAGAGTGTTTAGCATCACTGAAGTCTTTCTATCCACGTGATCTGAAGACTTGTTACACTTGAGGACTGTGAATCCTCCAGCCAGTTAGGCATCGTGTTTTGACCATCCAGGAGTCATTGTGGATCGTCGGTGAACGAAGTCTGTGAAGGTTTGGAAGTATACCTTGAAGACTTACCTGAGTGATTGGGCGAGGACTAGGTGTCCTTAGCTCAAGGGGAATAAGGTGAAGACACAGTCTTCTGAGTTAAATCTCAGCCTCCCTAACCAGATGTACAGTTGTCACAACAACTGGAACTGGTCCAACAAATCCTTGTCCTCACCAAGCGACTGGTTCTATTTTTCCCTCTCTTTATTTACAGTCTGTCTTCGTGAAGTCATTGCCTGCCTGTGTTACCTATTTGACTTCAATGTGTGACTTCTATTGTTGTTTGTCTTCATACTATCTTCCATCCTAATCATCACTACCTAGCTGCTATTAGTCTTCATGCTTTCACTTCATTGAATACTTGACTATGGCTTGCCTAGTGTAGTCTACCTTCCGCTGCATGTCAATAGGTTCATTTCTACTGTTTGTCTTCGAAACTCCCATGTTTTGTAGATGTTCATAAAAATCGCCTATTCACCCCCTCTAGTCGATAACTAGCACTTTCAATTGGTATCAGAGCAAGGTACTCCCTTGTT
Organism: Triticum aestivum; assembly: GCF_018294505.1. Taxonomy (NCBI): domain Eukaryota; kingdom Viridiplantae; phylum Streptophyta; class Magnoliopsida; order Poales; family Poaceae; genus Triticum; species Triticum aestivum. Next base: position 192,150,674 of record NC_057794.1, read on the forward strand.
CTGTGTGATTCGGTTTAACCACCTGGAGTTTTAGCTATGTCGACGGCAGGGATAATCAAAGTCTCCGCTGCGTGCCCTGTCTTCGATGGCACTAATTACCCCTACTAGAAGAATAAGATGCACACGCATCTTGAAGCCATTGATGTCGATCTATGGTATGTCGTCAAGAACGACGTTCCCAAGACTGGTGAAGGTGTCACCCCTGCTGATGTCAAGAAGTTCGTTCAACTGGATTCTACTGCCAAGAACATCATCTGTGGTCATCTGACTGAAGGACAGTATGGCCATGTGAGTGCTCTGGAAACGTCGAAGCTAGTCTGGGACTGGCTCTCCAAGGTCAATGAAGGCGTCTCAACCCAGAGAGATCAAAGGATCAGTGTCCTTCGCAACCTCTTCAACCGCTTCAAGAGAAACGACAATGAGAATGTTCAGCTCACGTTTGATGGCCCCACTAACATCACAAATGAGCTTCATGCTCTCGGTACCACTGAGATCACCAAGCATGAAATCGTCAAGACACTCCTGATATCACTTGACAGCTCGTTTGACACCCTAGCCCTGATGATTCAAGAACGCCTTGACTTCAAGACACTCAATCCGTCTGACATACTTGAGAGGCTCAACACACATGAGTTTCAGCTATCTGAGAAAAGAGATATCTATGGTCCCAACTATGGCCGAACTCGCGCTTTGAAGGCAAAAGCTGCTTCCTCAACTAAAGAAGAATCTGACTACAGTTCTGGTGATTCTGAAGACACTAGAAAGGAGCTTTCTATGCTTGTGAAGAAGTTCCAGAAATTCACCAAGAAGAAAGGCTTCAAAAAGTCTTCATGGTCCAGCTCAAGAAGCTTCTACTCATGATCACAAGAAGAGAACATGCCACAAGTGCAAGAAACCTGGTCACTACATCTCTGAGTGCCCGCAGTGGGATAATGAAAACAACAACAAGAAGAAGAGCAAGGAATATGATTCTGATGACAAGAAGAAGAAGAAATCCTCAAAGTATTCTTCCAAGTCTTCATCAAAGTCTTCATCACACAAGAAGAGCTCATCTGGCAAGGCTCGTGCTTTTGTTGGCAAGGAGATGGATTCAGAGGAGGAGTCTGCTTCTGAGGAGGCAGAGGTGGAGTCCGACTTGGACATTGCAAGTCTAGCTCTAGCTACAACCTACGTTGCCAAGTCCATCTTCAACATTGAAGACAATGGCTCTGTCACCTATGCTGATGCTAATGATAAGGACAACTCCGCTCCCACCTACTGCTTCATGGCACGTGGTGCCAAGGTAAACTCACGCGATGCTTACATTCAAACATCCAGTGAAGATGACTCTGATTGTGAATCCAAACCCAGCTACAAAACACTTGCTAAAATTGCAACTGAACAACAGAAAGCTATGGAACATATTCAAAAACTGATAGACAAAAGCGATGACCTGTTGGACGTGGAAATGACCCGATCTCAGTCCTTAATTGAAGACATAAAAAATCTTCATGTTAAGTATGAGGAACTTGAAAGTCGTCATGAAACGCTCTCAACAACTCATGAAAAGCTTTCCTATAATTATCTTTAAAGGAAGCAACAACTTGAGAAATTGAGAGCAGTTCATGAAGATCTTCAAAAAGAAAACGAGTCACTTCACGCTCAACAGATCAGTCCCGCTCAGGAAGGATTTGAACCACCATGTCTAAGATGCCTTGAGCGTGATAACACTACTTCTGTTGCTGAATGTTCTACTGCTACTACTGTTGCAATATCCTCAACTGTTGATGTGGTAACTAACCCCTCTGCTGAGGATGCCACTGCTATTGCTGATGAAAATGCTAGGTTGAAGACATTGCTCGAGACAGGGATGTAAAAAAGTCTCAAAGGGCATCAGACACTATGTGATGTCCTCAAAAAGCAGATTCTGAACCGAAACCCTAGGAAAGTGGGTGTTGGGTTCGAGGGGAAAATGAATGTTGATGGTTCTTTCTGGAAGCCTGAGCAGTACCCCAAAACCATATGGGTTGCTGCAAAGGAACATTTAGTGGATCCATCCACCCTATCTGGCTTCACTTGTGCTAACCCTATTATCATTCATGAATCCTTTGATGCAAACTATAAACTATTTAAGAATCAGAATGGTGAAGTGTTTGCCAGGTATATTGGTACTAACTACGGGAATGGGCCACCTATGAAGAAAATCTGGGTGCCCAAAAGGTGTTTGGAGATTCTTTATGTGAATGTCGTCAGACACCACAAGGGAAGAAGACAAACCCCAGACCAAAGGCTTCATATGGTCCAAAGGCTTCATACAGACACATGACTCACCTGAGTCACCCTAACGCCAATGTTTTGCAGGAAAATCATACTCAAACTTATGAATATGAGCGGGTATCATCAAACCGCTATGTTCATAAGACTAAGAACTACTCTGCTATTCATACGAGTACTATTTTCCTCATGCAAGGCTATTTGCTAGGGCTCCAAAGCCGAAGTTCTCAGATGCTGCACTTAGACTCATTGCTTCTAAGCCATCCCTGAAGACGTGGGTGGCTAAGAAAAATTGACTTTCTTTTGCAGGGAAAGGTCTACAGCCGGAAATCAAAGGCGTCAGATGCTATTGCTGGGGACCTAAAACATCTTGTTGGGCGCAAGATAAAATGCCCAAATGGTCTCACTATATATTTTGTTCCTGAATCGCTTGCCATTCATCCTATCAGTCCTAATCTTGATCTGAGCTTTGATAATCTTCTTGTGCATCTGTAATGCCCCAAGACCGGAGCTTCAGATGCCTTCCAGGGTTTTCGGGTTTCTTCGTGTGTCTCTTTTGTTCCGTTGCATTTCATCTTTGCATCATGTGCATTGCATCATGTCATCATGCAACCCTTTTTAAAACTCAACTAAATAAATTGCATGGATCTTCGGTCCATTTAAACCGAGGGAATTCACATGGTGGTTCTCTTTATAACATATCCTCCCGATATTAGGGAGCTATATCAAATATTCCATTTTCGGAATCACCTATAACACACTTGCAAATAATCACATGCCTTTTTTCCCGCTTCAAGTTTGGTCCTCAAACTTTGCCCATATTTTCTTTCATCGCTTTCCCGATCTCCACAAAATTTCCGAACATTTTTGGACTCTCCAAAAATGTTTTGTTAATTCAAACTTATTTGAATCACATTCAAATGTGTTTGAATGCAGTCCTTCCAAGCAGTGCCAAATGCATTTTCTTGGAACAAACTCATTTTTATGAGTCCGGGAAATTTAACCGCATGCCCAAATGTTTTCTCTAACCCCTCCTTTTCCATTTTTCTCCTCTCTTTGTTTTTCAGTTAAAGGTTATATGAGAGAGAGAGAAGAGAGATAGCCCAGGCCGGCCCATCCTTCCCCGCAGCCCACCTAAACCTACTTCCTAACCCTAGGCCCAACGAACCAACCTCCCTCTCCTCACGATCTCCTCTCCCCTCGCGCCGCCAGGAGAGCGCCCGCGCCTCCCGATCCGTGACCCTCCTTCCATCGCGCCCCTACCTGATCCCCTCCGGCCGCGAGCACCCGTCTCCGACGCTCGCCCGATCCCCCTCCGACAGCCACGTCCAGCGCCGGCCCTGCCGCCGAGCGACGCCCGCTCTTCGGTCCGGCGTCCCGCGCTGTCCCCGTTGCCATCGTCCATCCTGTCACCGGAGCCCGGCGCCTCTACCTCGCCTCTGCTCCCGCATGCTTCGCCTCCCCGTGCTCCAGTTGCACCGACGTCCGGAGCTCCAAGTCCTCCACCTCCGTTGTTCGCCCCAAGATCCGGCGAGGTCATGGCCGGACCCAACTCCGGTGCCCCGTCCCCATTGGTGCTGACCTCCACCGCAGGAGTAGCGTGGTCGCTGCCCTGCTTCTGTGTTGTTCACCAGGTCCTGCAGGAGGCCGCGCGAGCCCGCATTGACCACGTCGGTGTGGGTCCTTTTCGCCTGCAGCTGCCGCCATGGAACCGAGCTTAGAGCTACGCTGCTGCCTTGGTGCTGCTATGCCCAACTCCTCCTTGACAGTTGCCTCGTCTCTGGACCTGCCCGTTGGAGCCATGCCTCCCGGTGCCCACGGCCGCGTCGCCGGTCTTTTGTCTCGACCCGGCATCTTTCCCTTGTGGTATCTATTTAGGTGCAGTGCCACAAGTTTTGCCTCTATGCACCCGGGTGATGTTGGCAGTGGAGTACCTCGACACCCGACGCCTAAAACGATCACCGAACCAGAAATAACGCCAAGTACTAGGTCAACGAGGACCGCCAAGTTCGTCCTCCTCCCTCTCCGAAATCGCCAAGTACCACAACGATACGTGAACGACCACTGCCGACCCCAAGTTACTCGGATTCGTCAAGTACCTCTATGAAAACATTGTATGACTACTTCCGTGGCTGAAAACCCGTGTACAACTACCGTCGCCGTGTACGACTACCTCCACGACGAACGTCCCGAGAACCTCTACTTCCTCTACTTTGCACCGAACGAGAACCGTCCCTTTAGCACGCTTCGAAGGTATAACCCCGAGTCGACTACCCGTGAACGTATGCATGTTTGGATGTTGTATCTGCCCGTGAACGTTAGTTGTTTCCCTCGCTTGGCACCACCGTCGACCCGTGGGAACCCGGTTACCGGGATCACCCCACCATCTTTTGCACGCTACCATCACTTCTTTTTTCACCGGTATCCCCGTGGGCTACCTGATAACCGATATGTTGCCGTGGCATCATTTTCGTATTCGTCGCCGTGGCACCCCTTTCCTTTGCACCATGGTGACAAATGCTTCATAATGCTCTTGTCAACTTTTATTAAAAATTGCTTAAACTTGCACATGGCATCCGCATCATGATAACAACTTCAAGATTGGTTAAAATTGTTGTTGCACCAAATTGATAATTGCATTTGGGGTTTACCGGTTTTGTTGTTTATTATATCCGACCCCATTTAATTTGTTTAGATGGTATAGTTTGTTATGCTACACCTCTCGCCATGTTAACCAACATTTAATATTGTGGAGTACCTAACAGAGAGTGAACTAAATAATTGATGTGGTGTTCGGTTAATATGCAACGGAGTTGCATATTGAGCTCCACTTAATTTGTAGGACTGCTTGTGCACTTTGCCATGCCATGCCTCTTTAATACGGACATGCATCATACTTGTTTGTGCATCATGCCATGATTGTGTGTTGGTTGTTTACTATGTTGTTTGCTTCTTTCTGGTGTTGCTTCTTCGGGTTGGTTCCGATAACGTCGTGTTGTGAGGATTCGTTCGACTTCATCCGTTTATCTTCTTCATGGACTCGTTCTTCTTCCTTGCGGGATCTTAGGCAAGATGACCATACCCTCGAAATCACTTCTATCTTTGCTTGCTAGTTGCTCGCTCTTTTGCTATGCCTATGCTGCGATACCTACCACTTGCTTATCATGCCTCCCATATTGTTCAACCAAGCCTCTAACCCACCTTGTCCTAGCAAACCGTTGTTTGGCTATGTTACTGCTTTGCTCAGCCCCTCTTATAACGTTGTTAGTTGCAGGTGAAGATTGAAGTTCGTTCCTTGTTGGAACATGGAGATGTTGTTCCTTGTTGGAACATGTTTACTTGTTGGGATATCACAATATATCTTATTTAATTAATGCATCTATATACTTGGTAAAGGGTGGAAGGCTCGACCTTATGCCTGGTGTTTTGTTCCACTCTTGCCGCCCTAGTTATCGTCTTATCGGTGTTATGTTCCCGGATTTTGCGTTCCTTACACGGTTGGGTTATAATGGGAACCCCTTGACAATTCGCTTTGAATAAAACTCCTCCACCAAGGCCCAACCTTGGTTTTACCATTTGACACCTAGCCTCTTTTTCCCTTGGGTTAGGCCAGCCCAAGGGTCATCTTATTTTAACCCCGTCGGGCCAGTGCTCCTCTGAGTGTTGGTCCAACCCAGAGCACCGTGTAGGGCCATCCCTTGGCAACTTGGGTTACGTCGGCTCCTGTACGCTTAGCTTATTCGGTGTGCCCTGAGAACGAGATATGTGCAGCTCCTATCAGGATTTGTTGGCACAGCGGGTGGTCTTGCTGGACTTGTTTTACCATTGTCGAGGATGTCTTGTAGAACCGGGATACCGAGTCTGATTGGAATGTCTCGGGAGGAGGTCTATTCCTTCGTTGACTGTGAGAGCTTGTGATGGGCTAAGTTGGGACACCCCTGCAGGGATCTGAACTTTCGAAAGTCGTGCCCGCGGTTATGGGTAGATGGGAATTTGTTAATGTCCGGTTGTAGAAAACCTGAAGTTAACCTTAATTAAAATACATCAACCGCGTGTGTAACCGTGATGGTCTCTTCTCGGCGGGGTCCAGGAAGTGAACACGGTGTTGGAGTTATGCTTGACGTAGGTTGTTCTAGGATCACTTCTTGATCATAGTTTCTCGATCATGCTTTGCCTTCTCTTCTCGCTCTCTTTTGCGTATGTTAGTCACCATATATGCTAGTCGCTTGCTACAGCTCCACCTCATACCTTTACCTTACCCATAAGCTTAAATAGTCTTGATCGCAAGGGTGCGAGATTGCTGAGTCCCCGTGGCTCACAGTTAGTTCCAAACCAGCTTGCAGGTGCCGATGAGTCCATGCAGATGACGCAACCAAGCTCAGGAGGAGCTCAATGAAGATCTTGTCCTTTGTGTTGTTTCATTCTAGTTGATCAGTAGTGGAGCCCAGTTGGGGTCGATCGGGGACCTTGTCGCATTTGGGGTTCTTCTTTTATTTTGGTTCCGTAGTCAGACCCTGATTGTATTTGGATGATGTAATGCTTTATTCATGTATTTGTGTGAAGTGGCGATTGTAAGACAACTATGTATCTCTTTCCCTTATGTATTACATGGGTTGTGTGAAGATTACCTCACTTGCGAGATTGCTTTCAATGTGGTTATGCCTCTAAGTCATGCTTCGACACGTGGGAGATATAGCCGCATCAAATGTTTATGCTTCACAATACTCGTGGTGAAGCCTATCACCCTAACTGTACTTTAGGGTATGACACATCATGCTTCATAATGGATTATGGACAGCGGATGCACTAATCATATGACTGGTGATCGAAGTCTTCTCATGGACTCAACCTTATGTCCATCTGACAAGAGTCACATCACATTTGCTGACACTGGTAAAAGCAAGGTATTGGGTTTAGGTAGAGTTGCAATCTCAAAGGATCAGCACATGGATAAAGTGATGCTTGTTGAATCCCTTGGCTTCAACTTAATGTCTGTCTCAATGCTTTGCGATTTGAACATGATTGTGATATTTGGAAAATATTGTTGCCTTGTTCTAATGGAATTTTACAAGTCTCTAGTCTTTGAAGGGAATCAGAAAGATGATTTGTACATGGTAGATTTGTCAGCAGGACCACAGCTTGCCGTATGTCTTCTTGCAAAAGCTTCAGAGTGCTGGCTCTGGCATCGGAGGCTAGGGCATGCTGGCATGAGGAACTTGCATACTCTCGCAAAGAAGAAGCACGTCATAGGCATCAAGGGCATCCACTTCAAGAAGGATCACTTATGAGGTGCCTGCAAAGATGGAAAGATGACGAGGGCCAAGCATCCCTCGAAGACAATCATGACAACAACTCAACTCTTCGAACTGCTACACATGGACCTATTCGTCCCTACTCACTACTCTACTCTCACTATTACTGCTTGTCTCTATGGCTTCGTCATTGTTGATGATTATTCAAGATATACATGGGTGCACATAATCCTCTACAAGACTGAAGTGCAGGATGTCTTCAGACGCTTCGCCAACCATGCCATGAACAACTATGGCGTCAAGATCAAGCATATCTTAAGTGACAATGGCACAGAGTTCAAGAACACCGACCTCGACCTTTACCTGTATACATTGGGCATCACTCATGAGTTCTCAGCTCCGTACACACCTCAGCAAAATGGCATCATGGAGCGCAAGAACAGAACACTCATTGAGATGGCTCGGACGATGCTTGATGAATACAAGACCCCAAGAAAGTTCTGGCCTGAAGCTATTGATACTGCATGCCATGTCATCAACCGTGTTTGTCTTCACAAGCTTCTGAAGAAGACATCATATGAACTCCTTACTGGTAAGAAGCCAAATGTCAGTTACTTCAGAGTATTTTGTGCTAGGTGCTGGATCAAGGATCCACATCACACTTCAAAATTTGCACCAAAAGCTCATGAAGGTTTTATGCTTGGTTACGGAAAGGACTCACACTCCTACAGAGTCTTCAACCTCTTTCACTATAAAGTGGTTGAAACTGTGGATGTGCGGTTTGATGAGACTAACGGCTCGCAAAGAGAGCACCTGCCAAATGTGCTAGATGAAGTTCCACCTAGTGAATCCATCAAGCTTATGGGAACTGTAGAAATCATACCGTCTGAAGATCAGGCTGAAGAGGAACTTACCATTTCTACACCTAATCAACCTGAAGACAATGCTCAGCCTGAAGACAATCCTCCTAATGATGACAATGATCAGCAAGAGCAAAATCTTCATCCATATCCTCGTGTTTCAAATGAAGTACAGATTGAGAAGATAATTGATAGCATCAATGCACATGGTCCACTCACTTGTTCAAGAGCAACACAGCTAGCAAATTTCTGTGGGCACTTTGCATTTGTCTCAATATCTGAACCCAAGAAAGTTGCTGAAGCCTTCACGGAACCTGGATGGATTCAAGCTATGCAAAAAGAGCTTCAACAGTTCGAGCTAAACAATGTGTGGGAATTGGTCAAGCATCCTGATCCTCATAAACACAATATCATAGGCAATAAATGGATATATCGCAACAAGCAAGATGAGCATGGTCAAGTTGTAAGAAACAAGGCTCGTCTCGTTGCTCAAGGATACACTCAAGTTGAAGGGATTGACTTCGATGAAACATTTGCTCCCGTGGCTAGGCTTGAAGCCATTCACATACTACTAGCCTACGCAAATCATCATAACATCCTTCTGTATCAAATGGATGTGAAGAGTGCCTTTCTCAATGACAAGATTGAAGAAGAAGTGTATGTTGCACAACCGCCTAGCTTTGAAGATCCAAAACATCCTGATATGGTATACAAGCTCAATAAGGCACTGTATGGCCTCAAACAAGCCCCTCGCGCTTGGTATGACACACTCAAAGATTTTTTGAAGAGCAAAGGCTTCAAACCTGGTTCCCTGGATCCCACACTCTTCACGAAGACATATGATGGTGAACTATTTGTGTGCCAAATATATGTGGATGGCATTATCTTCAGCTGCACTAATCAAAAATACAGTGATGAGTTTGCACACATGATGCAAGAGCAATATCAAATGTCCATGATGGGTGAGCTGAAGCTCTTCCTTGGTCTTCAAATACGTCAGCAAAGCAACGACATCTTCATATCTCAAGAAAAATATCTCAAAGACTGCCTGAGGAAGTTTGGAATGCAAGATTGCAAAGGATACACGACGCCCATGCCAACCAAAAGTCATTTGGGTCCTGACGCAAATGGTAAAGAGTTTGATCAAAAGGTATACCGATCCATGATTGGTTCTTTACTTTATTTATGCGCTTCTAGGCCAGATATAATGCTTAGTGTTTGCATGTGTGCCCGATTCCAAGAGGCATGAAAGGAATCACATCACTTAGCTGTGAAGCGAATTCTTCGATATTTGGCCTACACCCCAATATTAGGATTATGGTATCGAAAGGGCTCAGAGTTTGATCTAGTTGGATTCTTGGATGCTTATTATGCTGGTGACAAGGTGGATCGCAAGTCTACATCAGGCACATGTCACTTTCTGGGACGATCACTTGTTTGTTGGTCTTCAAAGAAGCAGAACTGTGTATCTCTCTCCACTACTGAATCTGAATACGTTGCTGCTGGATCTTACTGCGCTCAGCTTATATGGATGAAGCAAACACTCAAAGACTATGGCATCCATCTGAAGCAAGTACCACTCTACTGCGATAATGAAAGCGCCATCAAGATTGCCAACAACCCAGTTCAGCACTCGAAGACAAAGCACATTGAAATTCGTCATCACTTTCTCAGAGATCATGTCATGAAGGAAGATATTGATATCATTCACGTCAACACTGAAGAGCAACTGGCATATATCTTCACAAAGCCCTTGGATGAGAAAAGGTTTTGCAAGTTGTGGTGTGAGCTAAATATCTTGGAATCCTCAAATGTCCTGTCATTAGGCACACATCCTAACACTTATACATGTTGATGGCTTAGATGTGCAACACACGAAGTAACATATATCATCAATTAATGAAGACTTACACTCTAAGTGTGAATACATTAACGTGGAATTTTACTTTGGAGCGCCACGATAATTGTGTGCCGTGTCTGGGTCTAATACTTCCTATACGGTGGGTAACGCCACCACCAAACTTTTGTTTGGAGTGTTTTCTGTTGGTGTTATATTTGCAAAATCTTTGCATTTGGTTTGTCCTCAATATTGACATGACTTCATGTTTATCTTCACAATTTTGATTTGGTCTTATTCTGAAATATACATATATTAGTGTTCTGTCCTCTATAGCATTCACTTATAGCTATGTCTTCTCGTTTGAGTCTTTTGAACTAAGTGAATGTGATCGGACCCTAACCTCTCCATGCTTCCTTCTCAAATCTATCTATCCAAATCATATGCATTCTATTGAAACCATCGGATGTCTTCTCTGCGTCCTTGTCAGCAGAAGATACAAATACAAATATTAAATCTGTTTTAAATGCTCAATTCTTATAGCCTGAAACCCGGAGAAGCGGGAACGACCACCCGACAATCCAGGCGTGCGTGGGAACATGGAACAACTTCCAAGGTGTTGCATGCATGCCACATGTCCCTCAGATGTGAACCGCCAGGGGCACCTGCGTAATATCGTTGTGCCGTCCATGTCTCTATAAATATACATCTCACCGTGGTAATTATCCTTTCTTCCACCTCTCCCTCTCGCACAAACCCTAGAGCCACTGCTAGCTCTCGACGATGCCTGTGACGAACCGCTTAACTGCCGTGACCTCACCGACGCCGTCATCATGCCGGCCACGGACCTCGTCTCCTCCGCCATCACCGTAGGTGTCTTCCGTTGCCAAGTTAGGGCACGGAAGATCGAACTGCTCGGCTTCTTGATACGTCTCCAATGTATCTATAATTTTTGATTGTTCCATGCTATTATATTATCAACCTTGGATGTTTTATATGCATTTATATGCCATTTTATATGATTTTTGGGACTAACCTATTAACCTAGAGCCCAGTGCCAGTTTCTATTTTTTTCCTTGTTTTAGAGTATCGCAAAAAAGGAAAATCAAACGGAGTCCAATTGACCTGAAACTTCACGAAACTTATTTTTGGACCAGAAGAAAGCCCACGGAGTATCGGAGATGGACCAGAAGAGTCCCGGGCTGCCCACAAGGGTGGGGGGCGTGCCCACCCCCTAGGTGCGCCCCTTGCCTTGTGGACAGCCCGGAGATCCACCTACATACTTCCTCCTCTTATATATACCCATATACCCTAAAAACTTCGGGGAGGAGAATAGATCGGGAGTTCCACCGCCAGAAGCCTCCGTAGCCACCGAAAACCAATCTAGACCTGTTCTGGCACCCTACCGGAGGGGCAATCCCTCTCTGGTGGCCATCTTCATCATCCCGACGCTCTCCATGATGGGGAGGGAGTAGTTCTCCCTCGGGGCTGAGGGTATGTACCAGTAGCTGTGTGTTTGATCTCTCTCCCTCTCTCGTGTTCTTGAGGTGATATGATCTTGATGTATCACGAGCTTTGCTATTATAGTTGGATGTTATGATGTTTCTCCCCCTCTACTCTCTTGTAATGGATTGAGTTTTCCCTTTGAAGTTATCTTATCGGATTGAGTCTTTAAGGATTTGAGAACACTTGATGTATGTCTTGCGTGGGATACCCGTGGTGACAATGGGGTATTCTATTGATCCACTTGATGTATGTTTTGGTGATCAACTTGCGGGTTCTGCCCATGAACCTATGCATAGGGGTTGGCACACGTTTTCGTCTTGACTCTCCGGTAGAAACTTTGGTGCACTCTTTGAAGTTCTTTGTGTTGGTTGAATAGATGAATCTGAGATTATGTGATGAATATCGTATAATCATACCCATGGATACTTGAGGTGACATTGGAGTATCTATGTGACATTAGGGTTTTGGTTGATTTGTGTCTTAAGGTGTTATTCTAGTATGAACTCTATGATAGATTGAACGGAACGAATTAGCTTCGTGTTATTTTACTACGGACTCTTGAATAGATTGATCAGAAACGATAACTTTGAGGTGGTTTCGTACCCTACCATAATCTCTTCGTTTGTTCTCCGCTATTAGTGACTTTGGAGTGACTGTTTGTTGCATGTTGAGGGATAGTTATATGATCCAATTATGTTATTATTGTTGAGATAACTTGCACTAGTGAAAGTATGAACCCTAGGCCTTGTTTCAACGCATTGCAATACCATTTGTGCTCACTTTTATCATTAGTTAACTTGCTGTTTTTATATTTTCAGATTACAAAAACCTTTATCTACCATCCATATACCACTTGTATCACTATTTCTTCGCCGAACTAGTGCACCTATACAATTTACCATTGTATTGGGTGTGTTGGGGACACAAGAGACTTTGTTATTTGGTTGCAGGTTGCTTGACAGAGACCATCTTCATCCTACGCCTCCTACAGATTGATAATCCTTAGGTCATCCACTTGAGGGAAATTTGCTACTGTCCTACAAACCTCTGCACTTGGAGGCCCAACAACGTCTAGAAGAAGAAGGTTGTGTAGTAGACATCAAGATCTTTTCTGGCGCCGTTGCTGGGGAGGTTAGCGCTTGAAGGTATATCTTTAGATCTTGCAACCGAATCTTTTTCTTTCTTGTTTTAGCACTAGTTTAGTCTATAAAACAAAACTACAAAAAAATGGAATTGAGTTTGCCTCACACGCTTCATCTTTTTAATATCTTTCATGAGTATGATGGAAAGGAAAATTGTGCCAAAGTGTTAGGAGAAGAATGCATTAAAATGTTTGGCACTAAATCTTTGTATGATGAGCATGATTGCAATGTTGTTAGTATGAATTCCTTGAACATCCATGATGCTAATGATATGCAAAGCCACAAGCTTGGGGATGCTATGTTTGATGAAGATGATATTTTTTGTCCCCAAAGTTTTGATGAGCAAATTTATTATGATGAAATCATGCCTCCCATTTATGATGATTATATTGATGAAATTAGATTTGCAGAGGTCATGACTTTATTTAGTGATGAATCCACTATTTCGGAAGAGGTTCCAATTGATTATGAGAACAAAGTTGCTATCTATGATGATTATTGTGATGACATGTATGCTGTAAAGAATAATGATAACCATGAAACTTGTCATCATGATTTTAGTTTTAAATTGGACTATTCCTCACATGATAGTTATTTTGTTGAGTTTGCTCCCACTACTATTCCGAATGAGAAGAATTTTGCTTATGTGTAGAGTAATAAAATTTCTACGCTTGTAGATCATGAAAAGAATGCTTTATGTGATAGTTATATTGTTGAATTCATTCATGATGCTACTGAAAATTATTATGAGGGAGGAACATATGCTTGTAGGAATTCCAATAATATCAAGTTTCCTCTCTATGCGCTTAAAATCTTGAAGTTATGCTTGTTTTGCTTTCCTATGCTAGTTAATTATTGTTCCCATAAATTGTTTGATCACAAAATCCCTATGAATAGGAAGTGTGTCAGGCTTAAATGTGCTAGTTATATTCTTCATGATGCTCTATTTATGTTTTAATTCTTATCTTTTATGTGAGCATCATTGAAATCATCATGCCTAGCTAGGGGCGTTAAACGATAGCGCTTGTTGGGAGGCAACCCAATCTTATTCTTGTTCTTTACTTTTTGCTCCTGTTTAGTAATAAATAATTCATCTAGCCTCTATTTAGATGTGGTTTTATGTTTTAATTAGTGTTTGTGCCAAGTAGAACCTTTGGGAAGACTTGGGGAAAGTCTTTGCGATCATGCTGTAAAAAACAGAAACTTTAGCGCTCACGAGAATTGCTGCCATTTTTATTGGAGAGTGATATTTAGTTAATACTTTTAGTAGATGATTAATATATAAATTCCTCACTTCCAGCAATTTATTTTAGAATTTTGTGGTTCCAGAAGTATTAGAAACCTACAGATTACTACAGACTGTTCTGTTTTTGACAGATTCTGTTTTTCGTGTGTTGTTTGCTTATTTTGATGAATCTATGGCTAGTAATAGAGTTTATGAACCATAGAGAATTTGGAATATAGTAGGTTTAACATAAATATAAATAAAGAATGAGTTCATTATAGTACCCTGAAGTAGTGTTTTGTTTTCTTTCGCTAACGGAGCTTACGAGTTTTCTGTTAAGTTTTGTGTTGTGAAGTTTTCAAGTTTTGGGTGAAGATTCGATGGCCTATGGAATAAGGAGTGCAAAGAGCCTAAGCTTGGGTATTCCCAAGGCACCCCAAGGTAATATTCAAGTACAACTAAGAGCCAAATCTTGGGGATGCCCCCGAAGGCATCCCCTCTTTCGTCTTCATTCATCGGTAATTTTAATGGGAGCTATATTTTTATTCACCACATCAAATGTGTTTTGCTTCGAGTGTCATTTTATTTTGCTTGCTGTATGAATAAAATACCAAGATTTGAAATTCTTAAATGTTAGAGAGTATTCATATAGTTTCATAATTATTTGACTACTCATTGATCTTCACTTATATCTTTCGGAGTAGTTTGTTGTTGCTCTAGTGCTTCACTTACATCTTTTTAGAGCACGGTAGTGGTTTTATTTTATAGAAATAGATGAACTCTCATGCGTCACTTATATTATTTCGAGAGTCCTAAACAGCATGGTAATATGCCTTGGTTATGAATTTAGTCCTAATATGATGGGCATCCAAGAGGGATATAATAAAAACTTTCATATAAAGTGCATTGAATACTATGAGAAGTTTGATATTTGATAATTGTTTTGAGATATGGAGATGGTGATATTAGAGTCATGCTAGTTGAGTAGTTGTGAATTTGAGAAATACTTGTGTTGAAGTTTGTGATTCCCGTAGCATGCATGTATGGTGAGCCGTTATGTGATGAAGTCGGAGCATGATTTATTTATTGATTGTCTTCCTTATGAGTGGCGGTCAGGGATGAGCGATGGTCTTTTCCTACCAATCTATCCCCCTAGGAGCATGCACGTAGTACTTTGTTTCGATAACTAATAGATTTTCACAATAAGTATGTGAGTTCTTTATGACTAATGTTGAGTCCATGGATTATACACACTCTCACCCTTCCACCATTGCTAGCCTCTCTAGTACCATGCAACTTTCGCCGGTACCATAAACCCACCATCTATCTTCCTCAAAACAGCCACCGTACCTACCTATTATGGCATTTCCATAGCCATTCCGAGATATATTGCCGTGCAACTTTCCACCATTCTGTTTATTATGACACGCTCCATCATGATCATATTGCTATGCATGATCATGTAGTTGACATTGTATTTGTGGAAAAGCCACCGTTCATAATTCTTTCATACATGTCACTCATGAGTCATTGCACATCCCGGTACACCGCCGAAGGCATTCATATAGAGTCATATTTTGTTCTAAGTATCGAGTTGTAATTCTTGAGTTGTAAGTAAATAAAAGTGTGATGATCATCATTATTAGAGCATTGTCCCAGCGAGGAAAGGATGATGGAGCCTATGATTCCCCCACAAGTCGGGATGAGACTCGGGACTAAAAAAGAGAGGCCATAAAAAAGAGAAAAGGCCTAAATAAAAAAATGAGAGAAAAAGAGAGAAGGGGCAATGCTACTATCCTTTTACCACACTTGTGCTTCAAAGTAGCACCATGATCTTCATGATAGAGAGTCTCCTATGTTGTCACTTTCATATACTAGTGGGAATCTTTCATTATAGAACTTGGCTTGTATATTCCAATGATGGGCTTCCTCAAAATGCCCTAGGTCTTCGTGAGCAAGCGAGTTGGATGCACACCCACTTAGTTTCTTTTTGAGCTTTCATAAACTTATAGCTCTAGTGCATCCGTTGCATGGCAATCCCTACTCACTCACATTGATATCTGTTGACGGTTATCTCCATAGCCCGTTGATATGCCTAGTTGACGTGAGACTATCTTCTCCTTTTTGTCTTCTCCACAACCACCATTCTATTCCACCTATAGTGCTACGTCCATGGCTCATGCTCATGTATTGGTGAAGATTGAAAGAGTTTGAGAACATCAAAAGTATGAAACAATTGCTTGGCTTGTCATCAGGGTTGTGCATGATTTAAATATTTTGTGTGATGACGATAGAGCATAGCCAGACTATATGATTTTGTAGGGATAGCTTTCTTTGGCCATGTTATTTTGAGAAGACATGATTGCTTTGTTAGTATGCTTGAAGTATTATTGTTTTCATGTCAATATTAAACTTTTGTCTTGAATCTTATGGATCTGAATATTCATGCCACAATAAAGAAGATTACATGGATAAATATGTTAGGTAGCATTCCACATCAAAAATTCTGTTTTTATCATTTACCTACTCGAGGACAAGTAGGAATTAAGCTTGGGGATGCTGATACGTCTCCAATGTATCTATAATTTTTGATTGTTCCATGCTATTATATTATCAACCTTGGATGTTTTATATGCGGTAGCAAAAATGCCCGTGTGTTGCACCGGGAGAGATAATTGACGTGTCCATAGAAACATCCATAAGCACAATGCAAAAATAACTAAACGGTGTCATCCAGTGGCTGTAGGGAGGCGCATGCCAAAAGCTAACAGAAATGCATATGTCATACATAAAAAACCATGCTACACATACGATATTTCTGTATAAATTTTGTATGATGGTTCTGATATTAAAGGACTAATTTGCGATTCTTCCATAGAAGGTATTATTTTGGAAACTTGGAGTACTCTTTGGGATTTGCACTACGCCATAGAAAATCAAAATTCGCACAGAGCAGCAATTGTTTTTCCGGATTTTGCACGGAGTTGTTAAAAAATCTAGCTAAAAGGGTTGGGTTAAATAATGTGTTTTAGCCCCTCTCTCACTTCATTGGACATCAATTCATTTGTGTCGGGTAAATACCATGAAAGATCAAAAAAATGAAGAAATTCAGATCCGTTATATTTTTTTAAAGCAAACATATCCGTGCGTTACAATGGGAGAAAATAAATAAATATAAGCTGATTAACGTAAAAAATAATTTATCATTCTAACAATTTCACAAGAAGCAAAAGAATATTGAAAGCAATCAAAAGTATCAAGGGCCATGAATGATGTCCAAACAACGGTTTAGTGCTCCTGAAATAAGTTGTCCTAAATTCCAGACTTTCAAAACAAAACCATTAAAAGAACTAAAGAACATTAAAAGAAGTGGCCACGGATATGCACAAGTCACATAAAACTTATAACAGTGACACTGCTAGCACATTGCACTTGAACAAGACGGGCATCATTCTCAAACACTATGAATTCCGGTTGGATCAAACTAACAACACAAAAGTACAATGGCAAGAGTCCATGTTGAGAGTTACAACAGAGCATGCTACTTGAAAGTTATTCATAATCTGATCGCATAGAATATAGTACTCACGTTGTAATTAATCGATGAGGTAAATCTTTTGCCACTGTTTCGAAAAAAGTACTCATGTTGTACGACGACGTATCACATAATAGATGAAGCACGGCCGTTGAATTCATACTCTCCTTTTTTCTAAAAAAACATATCAATATCTCTCCTCTGCAATTGTATAGAAGAAATAATAAATAGGCAGTTCAATTTGCAAGAACTTTAAAATACGGATATATTCTATCTAGCTAGAGTATTGGCACCACACGCAAGCGATCCAGACATGCATGCAGCGTAGGGCGTGGAGGAGGAAGGGAGGGCGTGAGTGGCTGGAGCCGATCGGAGCAGGTAGCCAGCACGTCGTGGACTGCTAGTCATCGATCCGGAAGGAGGACTTCGTTCGTTGGAGTTCCCTGGGTAGCGGCAATGGCTTATTGAAATACCTAGGTGACTCACAATTAGGTCTTTGTCTTAGACACATAGGTCTGCATTCTTTTTCCCTCGTTAATTGGCATGCGTAATCCTTAGCCCTTCCTTATCTTCCCTCCCTCGTTAATAGGTCTTCCTTTTCCCTTGTTAACATATAGTATCTAAATTTGTTTATTGGCAATGGGTGCAGGCAAGCAACAATGATGACATCAAAAGAACGTCAAGGAAGTGGAAAAAATAAAAGACGCTCAATGTGAACCAAGCTGGTCCTTCTACCATTCATTGACCAATGTGTTATGCAACATGGTTAATTCTTTCAATCATTTTCTTTCTTTATTTCTGTCACGATACTACTATTTCCTTCTTTTATTTTCATATATGGAAGGCCTAGGATTGCTCTTTAATTACCCGCCACATAGCCTGAATCCCCTATTTACTTAGGAAATTAACATGGTGATTATGGCACCCCATCTACAATGTGTAAGCATTGTTGCACGCATTATGCGGAGCGCATGTAGCATGTATTGGAATCTCCCTTAATTCCCCCGTTTAATTGCCCACCATATTTCTTTCCATCCTTTCCTTTTCTCGAGAATCCTTCCTTCCTTTTTGGGCACCAACTCCTCATCCTCCGATCACCAATTTTCGAGCCGGCTTATTAAGGTGATTGATGACAGGTAATTTGAACATGTATATAAGTTGATGGTTGTGCCTTTAAAAGGGCGAGGTGGTACTATTTGATAAGAATACTAACTGCAACTAATTAATGTAGGTTGGCCTAGTTCAGTTGGCTGGCGTCTATCCTACGGGGTGGAAGGTCACGAGTTCGAGTCATGCCGCACATTTTTTTTCCTTCCCGTGTTACCCTGAAGCTGGGCCAACAAGCCAGCCTCTAGGCCCAAGTCCGTAGGAACGCCTGCAGGCCCTCAATCGAGTCAATATAAGTTGATGGTTGTGCATTTCAAAGGGCGAGGTGGTACTATTTGATAAGAATACTAACCACAACTAATTAATGTAGGTTGGCCTAGTTCAGTTGGTTGGCGTCTATCCTACGGGGTGGAAGATCGCGAGTTCGAGTCATGCCGCATGTTTTTTTCCTTCCCGTGTTACCCTGAAGCTGGGCCAACGAGCCAGCCTGCAGGCCCAAGTCGGTAGGAACACCTGCAGGCCCTCAATCGAGTCCATAGTATTGCAGAGAAAAAATTTAGTACCACCTCGAATATGTTTTAAATTCAAACTGAAAGCGTAAAATCACGGGAACCCACGGAGTCAATCCGTGCTTTATTATTAGGGAAATATTTATATGCTATTTTATATGATTTTTGGGACTAACCTATTAAACTAGAGCCTAGTGCCAGTTTCTGTTTTTTCCTTGTTTTAGAGTATCGCAGAAAAGGAAAATCAAACGGAGTCCAATTGACCTAAAACTTCACAAAACTTATTTTTGGACCAAAAGAAGCCCACGGAGTATCAGAGATGGACCAGAAGAGTCCTGGGCTGCCCATGAGGGAGGGGGGCACGCCCACCCCCACTGGGCGTGCCCCCTGCCTCGTGGACAGCCCGGAGATCCACCGACGTACTTCTTCCTCCTATATATACCCATATACCCTAAAAACTTCAGGGAGGAGAATAGATCGGGAGTTCCGCCGCCAGAAGCCGCCAGAAGCATCCGTAGCCACCAAAAACCAATCTAGACCCGTTTTGGCACCCTGCCGGAGGGGGAATCCCTCTCTGGTGGCCATCTTCATCATCCCGGCGCTCTCCATGACGAGGAGGGAGTAGTTCTCCCTCGGGGCTGAGGGTATGTACCAGTAGCTATTTGTTTGATCTCTCTCTCTCTCTCTCTCGTGTTCTTGAGGTGATACGATCTTGATGTATCGCGAGCTTTGCTATTATAGTTGGATCTTATGATGTTTCTCCCCCTCTACTCTCTTGTAATGGATTGAGTTTTCCCTTTGAAGTTATCTTATCGGATTGAGTCTTTAAGGATTTGAGAACACTTGATGTATGTCTTGCATGGGATACCCGTGGTGACAATGGGGTATTCTATTGATCCACTTGATGTATGTTTTGGTGATCAACTTGCGGGTTCCGCCCATGAACCTATGCATAGGGGTTGGCACACGTTTTTGTCTTGACTCTCCGGTAGAAACTTTGGGGCACTCTTTGAAGTTCTTTGTGTTGGTTTAATAGATGAATCTGAGATTGTGGGATGCATATCGTATAATCATACCCACAGATACTTGAGGTGACATTGGAGTATCTAGTTGACATTAGGGTTTTGGTTGATTTGTGTCTTAAGGTGTTATTCTAGTATGAACTCTATGATAGATTGAACAGAACAAATAGCTTCATGTTATTTTACTACGGACTCTTGAATAGATCGATCAGAAAGGATATCTTTGAGGTGGTTTCGTACCCTACCATAATCTCTTCGTTTGTTCTCCGCTATTAGTGACTTTGGAGTGACTCTTTTTTGCATGTTGAGGGATATTTATATGATCCAATTATGTTATTACTGTTGAGAGAACTTGCACTAGTGAAAGTATGAACCCTAGGCCTTGTTTCAATGCATTGCAATACCATTTGTGCTCACTTTTATCATTAGTTACCTTGCTGTTTTTATATTTTCAGATTACAAAAACCTTTATCTACGATCCATCTACCACTTGTATCACTATCTCTTCGCCGAACTAGTGCACCTATACAATTTACCATTGTATTGGGTATGTTGGGGACACAAGAGACTCTTTGTTATTTGGTCGCAGGGTTGCTTGAGAGAGACCATGTTCATCCTATGCCTCCTACGGATTGATAAACCTTAGGTCATCCACTTGAGGGAAATTTGCTACTATCCTACAAACCTCTGCACTTGGAGGCCCAACAACATCTACAAGAAGAAGGTTTTGTAGTAGACATCACTTCCTCTCTACTCCATCTAGTAGTTCTTCGTGTGGTAAATAAAACCTCCTTTTTACTGTATTTTTGATCCGATAGATTCATCCTTTTCAACCTCAAGTGGTTTCTGCCCTAAAATTTGGATCTATCCTGTTCCGCATCTCATATCATGCCTAGTATATTCACTTATGCTTCGCAAAGTAGTTAGATTCCTCACTTGTACTTATTCTTGGATTTGTACAAATCTGGAACCAACTCTCATCATATAAGTGAATGTCTTCGCGTTATGAGGTCAATGTCTTCAAGCTGATTTATCTTCAAAATCTGTTGAGAATGCATATGACCTCTTCCCCTTCCCTCGCATCTCTAATGCTGTCATAGGTACATGTCCGTGGGAGAATCCCTTGGTTCTCATAGTGTGCATTCATTTGCAGAGTTCTTACAGCGTCACATCAATTCTCCCGAAGCCAGTTCCTGTCTGACCAACAGACAGAAGCCTTTGCAAGTTCTGTAGCCATTCAGTCTGAACTTCGTGGCGACAGAAAAGTCAGCAAGAAAGGGTGATAGACAGCGCCGTGGGAACACAACCAAGGACCTGCCACCAGATCTCTATGAACTATACAAGTCAGATCCTGAAGAGACCTATGGGGAATGCAAGAACCGAATCTAGTGGATTCGAAGATATTGGGCAGAGGAATGGTTCAAGTATAAATTTGTCACTGCCGAATATGCTGAAAAGAATGCCATCAAGGGCCCCTGGGGAGATATTGTATACAAAGGTCTTCAGCTCAAGTCCAAGTCAGAAGCCATTGCTCAAGGCTTCTACCCTTGCATGGTCCGTGGACCTCAGCCTACTAATGCCGACCCATCCAGTCTGCTATGGTGTCGTGAAGACAATCTCTTCAAGCACAACTTCCAGTTTGCCAAAGAGTCTGCAAAGAAGAACAAGAAGGACCTTGTTCTAGACTTCAACCCGGGTCCATCTGCTCCTCGGGCTAATGGCACTCGTGATGCCGAACCCAATATCATCGGGCCTTACTACAACCTCGACGATCTCCTCACTCACATTGCTATTCAGGGGGATGCTGTGGAGTACTCTATAGACGATGCTGATTCTGATGAAGCGCCTGCTCCTCCCAAGCCACAGAAGCAGAAGAAACCAAAGGCTTCAAAGCCCTCCACTGCACCAAAAGCTTCGCATGCGAAACCTCTGGCCACTGCACCTCCTGAAGCCAGTGTGCAGTCTGAAGATCTTTCTCGCATCTCCAAGACTGAGAAGAAGAAGAAGCCCATCAGGATTTCCGGTCAAGCACTAACCTCAGCTGCCGTTTTGAGGAACGAAAACGAAGCCATTGATCTGTCAAGTGACGATGATCTTGGCAATGATGCTCTTGAGCTGTTGATAAAGTGCAGGGAAGAGGTGGAGATCTTCAATGATCTACCTCTGTTTGATGTGGATATCTTGAACAACTTCATTGATGAATGGTTTGAAAACCCCATCATCAACCGCGATGACCTTGAGCTTCCGATTGGCATCAGTGTCTCTTTCCATAGTGCCATTGCTACTGAGCTAGCTCTGGCTCAGAAGATTGTTGAACTGGAGAACACGATTGATTATGAGAAAGCTCAGTTCAAGAGGAACATGGCAAACCTCAGTGTGGCTGATGTTCAAAGCTTCAAGCAGACGTTGCATGAGCTCAAGGAGCAGTTTCACCAGAAACGTCAGGAAGCAAAAGGTTCAAGAGAGAGAATGAAGTATTTTGCCGAGAAAAGTGTTCAAGCTCACAATGAAGTAGAAAAGCGCAAGGGTCTGGGGCGCCCTGGCATCGACCCCAGAATGGCTGCCAAGAAGAAGAAGAAGCCCGCTATGGCCCAAGCTGAAGCATCAAGGCAGAAAGAACCTCGCATTGTCTTCCCCGCGAGCATGACAGGCATGAAGGCTAAGGTCCCCACAGCTGCTTCAGAACTCAAGAAAACAAGGGTAGCTGAAGCCGAAGCCCGAAAGCGCAAGACCAAGAACACCACTGATGATGCTCCACCGACCAAGAAGAGAAAGACAAAGAAGAAAGATCGGGCTGCTCCCATAGAGCCCCTTGTCGTCGAGCCAATCTCAGTTGCTCATCCTGCGTTTGAACATCAAGAGCGTCAGTTAATAGTTCATGAGCCTGCTTCCACAAAGGCTCCTGAAGCTGAAGACATTCCATCTCCTAAAACTGAAGACATTGGTCATCACGACAATGTAGAAAATGATGAAGTCCTTCCTCAGATTGAGCACCAAATTGTATCATCGCCTGTTCTGCCGAACAGCGAACTCATCAGCATTGGTCGTCCTCTGACACCAATTGCTTAGGATGATTCATGGGTTGATCGCCCTCAAGACTCCCCCCGTTAAGAATCACCAAGTACTCCCCACCTCAAGCCACCACTCCGGTGCTTCAAGGTGATGACTTTGTGGTCCAGCCGACTCCCTCTCCAAAGGTGTCGCCCGCACTCTGCAGGCTTCGCAAAGGACCAAGGCCACAAGTCACTCTATCGAGCGTTCCAGAAGGAGAAGAGCAACACAACTCAGTGGCATGACAAGTCTTCCCTGACGCCACTTCAACTGTGAATGTCTCTGAGTCCGAACCAAAAGCTGCTGAAGACATTCCGGCTGCATCAGCCCATGATCAACAAGAACCACCAGAACCCCGTCAAGAAGAAGAGCGAGTTACCACACCCCCTACCAACCAAGAAACTATTCTCAAGGAGAACGAGTATGTGCCCGACCCTCCAGCTACTCAAGTGGAGGTTGAAAGCACTGAGGTGGCCACCCACAACACTACTGAAGCCAATGACGTTGTCATGGCTGAAGCTAATGTGGCACCTAAAGAGAATACGGTGCCTGAAGCCAATGCTGCACCTGAAGCAAATCTGCAACTCGAAGACAATGCCTCTGCTCCTGTACCACCTCCAAGACCTCACACCATTGAGCAAGCACATGATTGTGGTCAGCTTGTTACCGTCCGCTAGCCCATTCTGGTTCCTCCGCCTACTCCTGGACCTCAATTTGACTATCATGTGGAGCACATGCCTCAGGTCCAGAAGCCAAAGCCAAGGCTGCCAAGGTTTCCAGGTACTGCAACTTCACCAGGATCGTTTAATGTGAATGGCTTCATAGCACACAACACCTTCTTTGATAGCGCCAAGAACCCATATTCTAAGCCAAGAATATCATCTAATAGGTTATGGAGTTATCAGCAGCGTAGTTACTACTCCTGCATACTATACAATCAGGGGCGCATTTTTCCTCATATGCGTCTAGACTGCGAAGCCATTGCTGGACTGCCTTGTCTGGAAGATGCTCTTGACTGCTTCAGAGATGCTGGCCTTCTACAGTTTGTGACCGATAAAGAGCATTGGAATGAAGAGCTTCTACTGCAATTCTATGCAACTATTCACATTCGCGGCTACTACAGGGATCCGAAGACTTGGGTCCTTGAGTGGATGACAGGCGATCTGCACCATGAAGCCAAAGCCCAAGATATATTTGAGCTTACTGCCCTGCCCACTCCTGGTGAACACTATGAACCAGGTTGTCAGCTGCACCATAATGCTTTGGAGAGCATCTTCCAGAAGCCTGATCCCAACATGAGCCAAATGCTGAGCATGATGAAGCCACTACCCCAAGACGTCGAATATCCAAAGGAGTTCTTTGTTGAAGACCTAGAGTATCTGCCCCGCACTATTTATCATATCATCAGGCAAACTCTATGGCCTGTCAAAGGAAATTCTCCTACAACCAAGCGAGAAGGCGCAATTAAGACATTGGTTTTCTATATCTTCAATGGCATCAGCTTCAATGCTCAGGACTTCTTCATCGGGCAATTGGCTACATTTGGCTCCGATATATTTGGTCTGAAGTTCTATGCTCCATGGGTAATGCACCTCATCAAGCTTCACTCTGCTATCAACTATCAGCCTTCTACGCGCAATCATCTCATATTCTTGCCAGAGGTTGATCTGTCTGTCGGAGCCATATACCCAGAGCCTGCCAAGAAGCCAATTTATCTTCACAACGCCGATCACCAAAGCTTCACTCAACCTATTGAAGGAGTTCTTGGTGCAATTCGTGTTTATCCTTTGGCTGGAAATACACGTGCACCTCATGCCCATAGTGAAGCCACTGAAAGCACAATTGCCCAAAGGCCTCAGAAGCGATCTCGTGTTCTCAATGACCGAGAGCTTCTCGCCGCCTTGCATCAACAACATGATAAGCATCACGACTAGCTCAAGCGTCAAATGCAAAGCCTCTTGGTGGATGTCAATCGCATTCACAACCTTGCCATCAAGAATGCCTTTGTCACTCATGAAATCTGTCGGAGGTCATGAAGAGTTTGACATTGCTCAGTGCTGAAGCTGATCTTCAAGATGATGACTTCACCGAAAGATTCAAGTTTGACTCAACTCCTCCAAGGAATGATGTCTTGCATCGGACTCACTCACTTGAAGACTCTGACTATTCCTCCTCAGCTGCAACTATTAATGCCAGAGTCACTGATGACCAAGATGATGCTACTTCAACACCTCCAACTTCGGCGCGTATTGACACTGCACCAAGTTCTTCTGCACCACCAAACCTCAACGATGACCCTGCTACTTCACCACCTACTCCTCATGGGAACGACTAGAAGCTCTATGTCTTCAAACCTTTCTGGTCCTTACTGATAAAAGGGGGAGAAGCATATGAGTTTATAGTCTTCAAGCGGGTCCAGAAGGGTGGTTGCTATACTTTTGCCAAGTGCTTACAACTCTCGCTTTCGATACATTTGATTCTTTTGAGTTGTAACACTTAAACTTGATGGTCGTCTGCTACCTTTTCTGTCAACTATGTGATGCGATGATAAATCCCGCATGTGCGATGATAAATTTCACACGAAGTCATTTTGCAGACGTCCATTTATCATTATGCATGTCATTATCTTCGTTATATCTTTTCTTGCATGATGAATTGTCTTCATAAGTTGAAGAGGATCTCCACAAGTACAACCTGCCATGTGCATTTACATTTGAAAGCAAAACACTTATATGCACATCTTCAGGGGGAGCCTTTTGCTACTTATGAAGACAATACCTCAATCCTTTACAATTTCACATAATTTTATCCCTGATGAAAACTCCAACCAGTTTGTCATCAATCACCAAAAAGGGGAGATTGTAAGTGCATCTAGTGCCACCCCTAGTTGTTTTTGGAGTATTGACGACAAACCTGGTTGATGGACTAATGTGTTTGTGAGAATTGCAGTATAACACATGTAGTAGCCCCTCATTGATTCGGTTTACCTATTGGAGATGACCCCTAAAAATGTGTGAAGACATTGAAGATAATGGTGGTATGTGAAGATATTCACATTAAAGACTATGACATGAGAAGACATCACATGAAGTCTTTGGAGCGCGAAGACATAGTTTTTTCGTAGTTTCATTTTATTCTTTGTTGAGTCATAGGAACCACCATACTGTTAAGTGGGGTCCAAGTGAACAAAGTCAGAGTGACTAAAGTGATGCTCAACCAAATCCTATGTCTTCAAGCGAAGACAATGAGAGTGAATCTTATCCAGAGCTGGATGAGTCAGCTTTACTTGTAGCCCAAGTCAGGCTGTCGCGTGTGATTGAAATCTGACCGTTGGAACATGTGTCAGTTCCTTAGTGACCGACGGACAATTCAGGTCGGGTTGCCTAGTGGCTATAAATAGCCCACCCCCTACACCATAAATTGGTGGCTACTCAGAGTTAGTGCATGGCTTTTGTCATTTGATAGCAACTCACCTCCGAAGCATTTGAGAGAGAGATCCTTGCGAGGACAAAGCCCAAAACACCTAGAGCCCAAAGAGTGTTTGGCATCACTGAAGTATTTCTGTCCGCGTGATCTGAAGACTGGTTACACTTGAGGACTGTGAATCCTCCAGCCAGTTAGGCGTCGCGTTCTGACCATCCAGGAGTCATTGTGGATCGCCGGTGAACAAAGTCTGTGAAGGTTTGGAAGTCTACCTTGAAGACTTACCTGAGTGATTGGGCAAGGACTGGGTGTCCTTAGCTCAAGGGGAATAAGGTGAAGACACGGTCTTCTGAGTTAAATCTCAGCCTCCCTAACCAGATGCACAGTTGTCACAGCAACTGGAACTGGTCCAACAAATCCTTGTCCTCACAAAGCGACTGGTTCTATCTTCTCCCTCTCTTTATTTACAGTCTGTCTTCGTGAAGTCATTGCATGCCTGTATTACCTATTTGACTTCACTGTGTGACTTCTATTGTTGTTTGGCTTCATACTATCTTCCATCCTGATCATCACTACCTATCTGCTATTAGTCTTCATGCTTTCATTGAATACTTGACTATGGCTTGCCTAGTGTAGTCTACCTTCCGCTGCATGTCAATAGGTTCATTTATACCGTTTGTCTTCGAAACTCCCATGTTTTGAAGACGTTCATAAAAATCACTGAGGGAGTCCTGGATTAGGGGGTCTCCGGACAGCCGGACTATATCCTTTGGCCGGACTATTGGACTATGAAGATACAAGATTGAAGACTTCGTCCCGTGTCCGGATGGGACTCTACTTGGCGTGGAAGGCAAGCTAGGCTATACGGATATGTATATCTCCTCCCCTACAACCAACATTGTGTAACCCTAGCCCCCTCCGGTGTCTAAAAAAATCGGAGTGTTTTAGTATGTAGGACAACATACAATCAGACCATAGGCTAGCTTCTAGGGTTTAGCCTCTCTGATCTCGTGGTAGATCAACTCTTGTGATACTCATATCATCAAGAACAATCAAGCAGGACATAGGGTATTACCTCCATCAACAGGGCCTAAACCTGGGTAAACATCGTGTCCCCTGCCTCCTGTTACCATCCACCTTAGATGCACAGTTCGGGACCCCCTATCCGAGATCCGCCGGTTTTGACACCGACATTGGTGCTTTCATTGAGAGTTCCACTATGCCGTCGCCATAAGGTTTGATGGCTCCTTCGATCATCGGTAATGATGTGGTCTAGGGTGAGGTTTTCCTCCCCGGACAGATCTTTGTATTCGGCGGCTTCGCACTACAGGCCAATTTGCTTGGCCATCTGGAGCAGATCGAGAGCTATGCCCCTGGCCATCAGGTCAGATTCAGAAACTTGAACTACGCGGCCGATATCCGCGGAGACTTGATCTTCGACGGATTCGAGCCCATGTCAGGTGTGCCGCACAGTCATGACGAGCATGACATAACTCTGCCGTCGGACAGCACGCGGGAGATCGCATCTGCAACTACTCCGGCTGTCAATCTGGAGCGACGGAGGTCGCGCTCTCTGCGGCGATAGAGCTAGACGATGACTTCACCCATTACGAGAGCCGTGTTGCCGAACCACTGGATTCATCCCCGGCCACGGACTCCGAGCCGCTTATATCCGTGCCCGTCGAACCCGATTAGGTGCCGATCATGGAGTTCACCTCCGATGATATCTTTCAACACTCGCCTTTCGGCGATCTTCTAAATTCATTAAGGTCTCTCTCCCTGTCAGGAGAACCTTGGCCGAACTATGTTCGGCTAGAATGGGATGCCGACGACGAAGAAATTCGCTGCCCACCCACCACCCACTTGGTAGCCACTGTCGACGACTTAACCGACATGCTTAACTTCGACTCCGAAGACATCGACGGCATGAATGAAGATGCAGGAGACGAACAGGAACCAGCGCCCACAGGGCACCAGACAACCACTTCATCACATGACATATACATGGTGGATACACTCAAAGAGGGTAATGGCGAAGAGACAGCGGAGGATGCCCCCTCCAAGCAACCCAAGCGCCGACGTCAACGGCGCTGCTCTAAGTCCCGCCATAGCAAAAACAGCGATAACAGCACAAGAGGAAATAGCAGTCCAGTCGACTCTAGAAGAAACGACGACTGCGCCGCCCCGCTGGCAGAGCACGATCAAGACGCAAATGGCAAACACAATGCGGATCCAGCGTCCGAACACGGTGACGCCAAGGATAAACCTCATCAAACCCTGTCCGGGGAGGAAAACAGTCCGGACGAATATGCACACATCATCCCAAAAACGCACATGGAGCAAAAGAACCTCCGCAATAGGCTTATTGCCACAGCGAGGAGCCTGAAGAAGCAGAAGCAAAGGCTTAAGGCCGCACAAGATATGCTCAACAGCAGGTGGAACAAAGTGCTCGACAACAATAAAAAGTATGGTGGAAGTTACCACACAAACAGCTATCCAAAGCGCAAGCTATTACCTAAATTCGACAATGAGGGCTTAGAGTCCACACATCCGAAAAATGATATGGCGACCCGGCCGGATCCACCACCTTGTGACCGTGATAGAGCGGCTAACAAAGTCACACATAAGTCAACACACGATCTACGTGAGAACTTGCGCCAAAAAACCGGCGCGACCAAATCCATCTATGGATCTAGGAAGCGCGCTCCGGCACAAAATCAAAACCGAATACTACAACCATCCGAACACCATGGCATATCCCAATACAGGGGTGCCGCACACCCACTATGTTTCACCGGTGAGGTGCTGGATCACTAATTCCCAGAAGGATTCAAACCAGTGAACATAGAAGCATAGGACGGGACCACAGACCCCGGAGTCTGGATCGAGGACTTTATCCTCCATATTCATATGGCTCGCGGAGACGATCTCCATGCCATTAAATACTTGCCCCTCAAGCTTAAAGGGCCAGCTCGGCATTGGCTGAAAAGCCTCCCCCAAAACTCAATTGGAAGTTGGGAGGAGCTCGAGGATGCTTTTCAGGCTAATTTTCAAGGGACTTATGTCCGACCTCCGGATGCAGACGAATTAAGTCATATAATCCAACAGTCCGGAGAGTCCGCCCGAAAGCTTTGGAACAGGTTCCTCACCAAGAAGAACCAAATCGTCGACTGTCCGGACACCGAAGCCTTAGCAGCTTTTAAACACAGTGTCCGAGACGAATGGCTCGCCAGACACCTCGGCCAAGAAAAACCGAGAACAATGGCAGCCCTAACAAGCCTCATGACCCGCTTTTGCGCGGGCGAATACAGCTGGTTGGCCCGTAGCAGCACCAGCGACCCAAGCACATCTGAAGTCAGGGATGGCAATGGAAAACCACGACGCAACAAAAACAAGCGTCGAAATAAAGAGGGTAGCCCAGATAACACGGCAGTAAATGCCGGATTCAGGGGCTCTCGACCTGGTCAGTGGAAAAAGCCTTTCAAAGGCAGCAGAGAAGGACCATCCGGCCTAAACAAGTTTCTTGACAAGCTCTGTCAAATTCACGGCACCCCTGACAAACCTGCAAATCACACCCACAGAGAATGTTGGGTCTTCAAGCAGGCTGGTAAGCTAAACGCCGAACACAAAAGGGAAGAGACACCAAGTGAAGACGAGGATGAACCTCTCCAGCAAAGCACCAGAGGACAGAAAAAGTTCCCACCAGAGGTTAAAACGATAAATGTGATCCATGTGACGAAGAGGAGAAGCAAGCATGCACTCTGAGATACACGCGCCATAGAGCCCGTCACCCCTAGGTTCAACCCCTGGTTGGCCTGACCAATCACTTTTGATCATAGGGATCACGCGACAAGTATCTGGCACGAAGGACTGGCGGCCTTGGTGTTAGACCCAATAATAAACGGGTACCATTTCACACGAGTCCTCATGGACGGCGGCAGTGATTTAAACCTGACATATCAGGACACCGTCCGCAAAATGGGGATAGACCCGACACAAATAAGCCACGGTAATACTACCTTCAAGGGAGTAATACCATGCCAAGAGGCCCGCTGTACGGGCTCTCTATGGCTAGAGGTCGTATTCAGTTCTCCCGATAACTTCCGACGCGAAAGGTTAACTTTCCACGTGGCTCCATTCCGAAGTGGTTATCAAGCACTACTCGGAAGAACGACTTTCGCTCATTTTAATGCAATACCGCATTATGCTTTTCTAAAGCTTAAGATGCCCGGTCCACGTGGCACCATCACAGTTAGCGGAAATACCGAACGTTTTTTTACGTGCGGAAGAGGATACGACGGCTTTAACAGCCGCGAACTAGACGGCCTCACCAACCAGGAAAAGTGACAGGTCGTCAAGACCACGGACGCGGTTAGACGAGTCTGGCGTTTCACCACATATACATGAGATTGGTTTAATGATCAAACCCTCATAGACAATACAAGGGGCTTCTAGCGCGTAATCAGGGCTAGCCCGGCTCAACTTGACTTCTCTTGAATTTTGATAGTTCGTTGATAATAACCAATTCTTTTTTTTGGCACGGCGACTGTCACCTAAGTTCTTTCCTTTTACAGATGACAATCATGCTATGCCCTTCCAGAACATGGCACAACGGAGACACAGGCGCAGACGTGCAGCAGGGACCCGCCCAAAGGTTTCTTTTTAGATTAAGACTCTGCGTAAACCTTTTTTACTGTCTCTTGTTGCTCACATCCTCCAGATACTCCACACAACCGAGAAGGATGCTGACATTATTGGCATGTGGACACGTCAGGATATGGCACGTACCTGGACACATGGGGTTTATTATTATTAAGGGCATTGTTTAGCCTGGTATATGTTATAAAGACCGAACACCTTAGGGACTGTTCGGCGTCGTGAGTTTGGCCCTATATGCATCAGCTCCGAATCATGTCTTTGGTCAAATGTTGGGTTTGCCCGGCTCCCATGTTTTGGTACCTTACGTTCCGTTATATCAGCTAAGATAGCATTGGGAGAACTGCGATTGTGCCCTGGTTCATCCGAATGAGCACCTCAGTAGAGAAAGCCGAAAACTGACTGTCATGATATAGCGAGACTGGTGAACCACTCGATGACTCAGTGGAATCTTCGGGATTCCTCCGCATTAACAAAGGGTCATTTCCTGGTCATGTATGTACACACCCCGTATTTGGACGAGCGCAGAAGTACCAGGGCCTATATAGTAGCCCCACCGTCAAACTCATATGGCTAAGTGAAAGTGTTAAAGCAATATAGTCCGATTGCCTCGTTCGCTGCGCTACCACCTCCTTAATGGACCAAGATGTTGGATCAAGTGTGGATTTGCGTTTTCTGCGAACACCCCCGCATTATATTCGTGGGGGCGGAAGCCGACGACTAAAACTTTCAGGTTATATACATATATACATAAACGGCCGCACTGGAGGCATCATAGTACTCTCGGGCAAAAGTATAAATACAACCTTGATAACTCAATAAAACATTGTTTTTCCAATGGAAGTACATGTCACTTGAACATAATATTCTTTGAGCACTGAGCCTCTATGGAACGAGCGCCTTCAAGAACTTCAAAGTAGTGCTCGGCAGCCACTCGTCCTATGGCCGAACCTTGTGTCACAACAGTGGTGGCCTCCATCTCCGCCCAGCATGTCTTGACACGGACAAAGGCCATCCGCGCACCCTCTATGCACGTCGATCTCTTCATAGCATCGATGCGCGACACAGCACCAAGGAATTGTTGCACTAAACTAAAATAGCTATTCGACCTTGGCCCTCTCGTCCACAGATGATCCACAACGGACCTCATGGCATGTCCGGACAACCTATGGAGCTCGGCCCACTCGGCCATTCGCTCATTCAACAACAGCAGACGGACTAGAGCATGAAACTGTGACCAGAACAGCTTTCCACTTCACGATCTTTCTGATCCTTGAAGTATTCGGCCGCTTCAGCAGCACTTGTAGCCAAATCCACGCAGGCGTCCACTGAACTCCATAGTCGGTCAAGAGGAGCATACTTCGGATCTCCGAATCTAGCCCGCAACAAGAAGGGCTTCCCAGACACGATATCTGCAGATGCAGCTCCTCCTTCGTCGCTCTAATTTTGGAGTGGGCTTCCTTGGCAGCTACCAGGGCCTTCTCCAGGTCCGTCGCCCTTGCTTAGCTTTCTTCTTCAAGAAGTTGGTCACGGTCAGCAGCATCTTTTAACTTTACAACCATTTTGGCCATTCTTTCCTTGCTCTCGCAATGCGTGGCCTGTTCGTCCCTCAACTCTTTGGCCGCCTTTAAAGCGGCCGCATTGCAACTCCTTGCTTGTTCCTTGGCTCGGGCAAGCTCCGCCCGAAGGGTCTCCATGGTGGCAGATCCATCTGCAGTCACAACATATTAAAGATACTGGCATCATGCTCCTCTTATTATGTGACGATCACCAGAGAAATCACTTACCCTGTGCCTCGTCAAGCCGCAGGTTGACAAGCATGATATCGGCGTCGGCCGCATCAAGTTGCCGCTTTAGCTCAGCAAACCCATCAGTTCGGCTAGCCACCGGAGCCTCAGCCACCTGCACATAAAGGCAGTCGGGTTATTACCTAGGAATATGATCCTCCGGTTGCCGCCGTTCTCGATGACCTCCAGAGTCTCAGGGGCTACTACCTGCATAGGGCACACGTAACGTGTGCGGTACTACCAAAAATATACAGTATTTCACATACCTCAAAGCCTTTCAGCAGACTCATAAAGGCTTCGTGCAATCCGTTTTCAGCGGATGAAATATTTTCAATTACCGTACCCATCAGCGTACGATGTGCTTCCGAGACGGCCGCTTGCCCCAGAAGGTCCTTCAGTACGTCCGAACGCACACTGTATGGTTCCGAACTCTTGCTGCCGCTCTCCTTAGGAGCCAGATATTGGGGATTCCGGGTAGCCAAAGGGTTATCCTCTGGCCTTGGCGGATCCGGAGACACCCTCAATGACGACACTTCAGGGTCGCCCGCCTCATGAGGCGGGGTGTCAGGGGGAGGTGTTTCGCTCTCCATCATCTCCGGAAGAAGATCCCCCGAAGACGAACTCTGTCGAGAAGGGCTACGATCCGGACTACAATTTATAAGCATCGGCTATTGTCTTCGGAAGTAAGGTAGGATATTTTCACTATTAAGTACTTTTGCATTACTTACAGCTCGGTAGAGGGCCGATCCCCACGTGGACGTTGTGTGGCAAGAATACCCTCCGAGGCAGGACCCTCTGGTGGCGATTTCTTCTCCCGTTTGGAAACCTTAGTTTCTGGATCTTCAGCCATAGTCCTCTTCCTTCCCCAGGGAGAGAGAATGTCAGATTCTTCCCCCTGGTTATCCTCCCTCGCGGAGGCGCTCATTCCCTCGGTTGGAATAAGTAGCGGATGAGGCCCGCTTTTGCCCTCTTTATTCCCCCCTTCATATTCCTTTGAGGGCACTAGATAAGGTGCCGGCTCGAGCATCTTTTCTAGCACCGGATTGTCCAAGCCCTCAGGAAGGGGGACCGAACACCTGATCATCTTCGCCTTTGTTATCCAGTCCTGATCAAAGAGCGACTCTTGAGAATGATGTCATGATAAATAAAAGGACAGTGTGTTCGGCCATGGGATTACTTGGGTAGCAGGGTGGTTGCAGCTCAAACCCACATCCTTAGTGGTGTCCGGACACTCTATTTGGGGTCCGAAGAACGATTTGTACATCTCTTCAAGCGTCGTGCCGAGGAAATGCTGAATAGCTCGTGGTCCTTCCGGGTTGAATTCCCACATACGGAGGAGCCGACGTTTGCAAGGCTGGACTGGAAGAACCGGCATAACTTGCATTACCATAACTAGACTGAAATCCCTCTCAAAGAGATCTCGGATACGGCTCTGCAATATTGGCACGTCCTTTGCTGGACCCCAGCTCAGCCCCCTGCTGATCCATGACATCACTTGCGATGGGGGGCCCGAGCGAAAGGTGGGGGAGGCTACCCACTTGGCATTTCGGGGAGCTGTGATGTAAAACCACTCCCGCTGCCACAACCTGGACACCTCTCGGAAGGAACCCTCTGGCCATGGAGCATCAGCGTTTTTGTTTATTAAAGCACCTCCGCACTCTGTGTGCCGCCCCTCGATCATCTTCGGCTTCACATCGAAGGTCTTGATCCATAGGCCGAAGTGAGGGGTAATGCGGAGGAAGGCCTCACATACGACAATAAATGACGAGATGTGAAGAAGGGAATCCGGGGCCAGATCATGGAAATCCAGCCCATAATAGAACATAAGACCCCTAACAAAGGGATCTAGAGCGAGCCTAGTCCTCGGGGGAAGTGGGAGATGAACACAACACTCTCGGTGGGTTCAGGAGTAGGGATGACATGCCCTCGGGCAGGCAGCCTATGCGAATTTTCGGCGGTCAGATATCTGGCCTCTCTCAGCTTCTTGATGTCCTCCTCTGTGACAGAGGAAGGCATCCACCGACCTTGAAGGTTGAATCCGGACATAGTTGAAGGTCCGAAGTGCCTGACCTGAGCTTTGGGTGTGAGAACTCAAGGCGGGGGAAGGATTCGATTGAGCACGGAAGAAAGAAAAGGCTTTGTCCTTGTTATAAAGGGGGTGAATATCAAGCACCTTCTCACGGCCGTTTGGGACTTGCCTAAAAATCTGGGAGTCATACCAACGGGCACGGTTGGGTTACCCATGTCTGTATTGATGAGAATCCCATGATAAGGGCAACACGATCTCTGCTTTGACAAGACGTGTCAAGAAAACCGCCTCGCGATATGTGTGGTGCTGGTTGAGAAAAACGGTTTGAATAATGACCGGGCCGTGGCATGATGTCATGCTGCCAAAACGTGTTAGCAGATTAGATTTGTGGAAATATTATTCTCTCTACAGTGGTATGTGGAACTTATTTTTCAGGGCCGGACACTATTCTTGTATTGAAACTCTTCCATGGAGTATTCGTAGGAGGAACCCGCCTTGCAATGCAGAAGAACAATACTGCACGCCGGACTCATCATCATTGAAGCCTGGTTCAGGGGCTACTGAGGGAGTCCTGGATTAGGGGGTCTCCGGATAGCCGGACTATATCCTTTGGCCGGACTATTGGACTATGAAGATACAAGATTCAAGACTTCGTCCCATGTCCGGATGGGACTCTACTTGGCGTGGAAGGCAAGCTAGGCAATACAGATATGTATATCTCCTCCCCTGCAACAGATCTTGTGTAACCCTAGCCCCCTCCGGTGTCTATATAAACCGGAGGGTTTTAGTCTGTAGGACAACATACAATCAGACCATAGGCTAGCTTCTAGGGTTTAGCCTCTCTGATCTCGTGGTAGATCAACTCTTGTAATACTCATATCATCAAGAACAATCAAGCAGGACGTAGGGTATTACCTCCATCAAGAGGGCCCGAACCTGGGTAAACATCGTGTCCCCTGCCTCCTGTTACCATCCTCCTTAGACGCACAGTTCGGGACCCCCTACCCGAGATCCGCTGGTTTTGACACCTACAATCGCCTATTCATCCCCCTCTAGTCGATAACTAGCACTTTCATCTTAAAAGTCCGGAGACAAAGGAGGGATAGTGATACTAGTCCTTGCGAGATGGCAAGCAAGATAACAAGCAAAGAAAAAGGTAAATGGAAAATATTTTTGTATTTTTGTGAAACCGTTTTAGAAGTGGGGGAGATGAAAACAAGAGGCGAATGGAAAAATAATGTAAATGGAAGGAGATGAAAGTTTATGCGATGGTACTTGATAGATGTTGATGATGTCTCACTGACAATGGCGTGAGAAATTCTTCATGCTACTTGTGAGCTGCGTTGGGATTTCCTCGAAGAGGAGAGGATGATGCAATACAGTAGAGATAAGTATTCTGCTCAGTTAAGAACCAAGATTATCAATCCAGTAGGAGAACCACACAACACCTCGTTAGCAGTACCTACACACAAAATAACAAATGCTTGCACCCGACGCGAACAAGGGGTTGTCAATCCCTCGACGGTTAATTGCAAGGATCAAATCTCGTAGTGATAGATAGATAATTAAAACACAAAATAAAATAAAGAAAGAAAAATTGCAGCAAGATATTTTTTCTTTTAATATATGATAAAAACTAGACCGGGGGGCCATAGTTTTCACTAGAGTCTTCTCTGTTCAAAATAGCATATGGTGGGTAAACAAATTACTGTTGGGCAATTGATAGAAAATAAAATAATCATGACGATATCCAAGGCAATGACCATGTATATAGGCATCACGTCTGAGACAAGTAGACCGACTCTTGCCTGCATCTAACATCAGACATCAAATTATAAGATAGCACAGTACATAGATAAAACATCCTTTTTCATACTCTGCATCAGTAACATGGTCAGTCAAAGGACAAGACCATTGAATAAAAACAACGAACACCCATGCGTCATTACAACCGGCCGCTCATCTCATACACAATAATCTAAAGATAGATCAACCAGCCTCAGGAAAGAACAACTACCAACTAAGCACCACAAAGAGACACCCTAACTACAAGACACACCTAAAACGTACATGCTGTAGAAACCAACCAAGCATGTAGCATCTGCCAGCATGAAGCAGCATTGACGTCACCCACGACAACAGAGGCATCACCGCCAACAACAGGCATCGAAGACTGTCGCGGGAAACCATGGCCATCTATGGGACTAAGAGCACCTTTCTGGTTCGGCGGGGGATAACATGTTGCACAAAGAGCGAAGGGGCGTGGAACAACACGAGAGGGATCACATGGGCAGTTTTGCCCAGGTTCAGGCCGACGTGAGGTGTAAAACCCTACTCCTGCTTTGGTGGATTGATGGTGGAAAAAGTGGTGGTGAGCACAACACGCTTGCCCAGCAGGGTTACCTCGGGGCGAAAGCAGCTATGCGCGTATGAGTGTGTGAGGGTCTGGATTAGCCAACCCTTTCTACGATTTCCTTGGGTCCGTTAAATGCGCTGCTCGACGTCACATCATGGCTTGCCCGGCAGGCCCTACCGGGCTGCTTTGCCAGCTTCGCGCCTTCTTGCTTGACGCGTATTAGGACGGGTGTCACTCGGAGGTATTTTCTATAGGAAGTGGCCGCCATGTGGCAAATAGCTACCACTTAGTCATCTTGGGGCTTGACACCGCACTGATTGAGGACGTGCGTCGTGGTGAGGTGGTGCGGTGGAGCACTTTGCCTCCGTAATTCCCGGCAGGCTTGCCAGGACAATCTGAAAGCTTGCTTCCGCGGATAACCCCATCCTTGCCAGGCTCACCTGCTCGGCAAGGGAGGTGTTTCCCTTAGTGATATCTTGCTTCTCTGGCTAGTCTTGATCCTCTAGATCTGTACATTGGTCCTTCAAAGAACTGATCCCTTGTGCTTTAATCTGATCTTGGTGCTGGGATCTTGTCCTTGTGCTTGTTGGCTTATCGCCCGTGCACGAGTCAGGGGAAAACATTGTGGGGACCTCGACTCATAAGTCGAGATCACCGAATGCACGTGTGCAGTGATCCCAGTGATCAATGCTCACTGAACACACATAAGCTGAATAACAAGAGTTTTACATCCATACATACGGTCCTACACAAGTAGGACCATTGTGGTCAAGTCTTGAGTATATCATCATAGCGAAAATCTTCAAAGACAACTTGGACCCATGTCATTTGCCTTAACCCTGCAGGCATTCTGACTGGGAAGCGTCCTATCTCGCATGTTCCTCACCAAGGTGAGGGAGTCCTGGATTAGGGGGTCCTCGGACAGCCGGACTATATACTTTGGCCGGAGTGTTGAACTATGAAGATACAAGATTGAAGACTTCGTCCCGTGTCCGGGTGGGACTCTCCTTTGCGTGGAAGGCAAGCTTGGTAATTCGGATATGTAGATCTCCTCCCTTGTAACCGACTCTGTGTAACCCTAGCCCCCTCCGGTGTCTATATAAATCGGAGGGTTTAGTCCGTAGGACAACAACAATCATAATCATAGGCTAGCTTCTAGGGTTTAGCCTCTACGATCTCGTGGTAGATCAACTCTTGTAATACTCATATCATCAAGATCAATCAAGAAGGAAGTAGGGTATTACCTCCATCGAGAGTGCCCGAACCTGGGTAAACATTGTGTCCCCTGCCTCCTCTTACCATTAGCCTTAGACGCTTAGTTTGGGACCCCCTACCCGAGATCCGCCGGTGTTGACACCGACATTGGTGCTTTCATTGAGAGTTCCACTATGCCGTCATGATAAGGCCCGATGGCTCGTATGGTTGTCAAGGACAACATTACCTCTGGGGGACACCTGGATATAGGCCAAACTCTCCGACTAGGCGACTTCGTCATGACCGCCCATTCGTCCATCGCGCCGACGATGACTTCTCGGGTCATCAAAAACAGCCTCCACGTTGACTCGGGATTTACCGAGCAGATGGATCCAATGGAGCTCTCTTCTTTGAACGAGCTCTTGGATCGCATCGCCGCCTTGGGAGTTGCTACGGACTATGATCAGATCAGGCTTAAACCCAACCAAAGGGAGATTAACTCTCCGCCGATCACCCATCAGATAGCGGTGGTGGAGGAGCGATGCGGCTATTCTTCCTCTATTTTAAGGACAAACTGTGTCCGGATTCCCGAGCTCTCCGAGCCGGATACCCGTCTACGGGAGGACATGGCCCAAGCTTCGAACGTAGAATCGGACAGCGGGCCAGAACTATGGGCCAACATCCCGGAGCCCGAACTGCCAAGATCGAAAACTCCTCTGCCCCTGGGTCTCAGATCGGATCAGGGTTTGGACCTAAATCTACCCACCCACCCTCACATAAGTGATCTTTCCCACATTAGACAATAGCCCCAAGAGACAGTACATCATTTTTGGGCCAGATTCCTCCTTGTAATGAGAAAGGTCAAGGACTGTCGCGAGGAAGACGGAATTTCATTCTTTTGCAAAAATTGCACGGACAAGGGAATCCTCAACGCCATAAGTTGCCGTGACATAGCACACTTCGCTGACTTGGCAGCCATAGTACAGAAGTACTGTGTGATGGAAAGCACCTAGAAAACCGAAACAAAATTCTGGGATCCTCTGGCTCTCACTAAATCCTCCGTCCGAACTAAAAGGGTGTACTCTCGTAAGTCACCTGACCCAATTACGAAGAAAGCAAAGCCCACTATAGGGCGAGGAACCGTATTGGAGGGATGGCTCAATGGACCATGCAAAATTCACAGTACACCGGATACCATGCCAACACATAGCCTTAGAGCATGTTGGATACTCCGGCAGGTGCCCAAGAGCGGCGAGGACCTCCTCATCAACAATACCACAGAGTACCATCCCTTGGAAAATAACAATACATTACTCACAGTCTTCGAGACTTTCGCTTCAAATAATAGGCGCAAGTAAGCACTCTGCAGCCTCGCCAAAGTATGCCACATTAAAACAATAAATCCATGGAACGACATGGCTATAACCTTCAATGCCAGTGATGAACCTCAATTCCGAACAGCCCGAGCACCAGCCTCTTTGGTCCTTAGTCCAATTGTGGACGGCTTCCAGCTTACTAAAGTGCTCATGCACGGTGGCAGTGGATTAAACCTCATCTACGAGGAGACTCTTAGAAAAATGGAAATAGATAAGAGCCGCATTGAGCAAAGCAGCACGACCTTCAGAGGAATAATCCCTAGTCGGGAGGCACGATGTGCAGGAAAATTCACACTAGATGTGGTATTCGGCACGCCGGAGAATTACAGGTCCAAAGAAATTACATTCCAAGTGGCCCCATTTAGTAGCGGATACCATGCCCTTTTAGGGCGGGAGGCATTCACGATCTTCCAAGATATACCCCATTACAGGTAGATGAAGCTCAAGATGCCTGGGCCAAATGGAATCATCACTCTAGCTAGTGATCCGGACATAGCACTCCGCGCCGAAAATAAAACCGCCGCACTGGCCCTCGAGGCGTTATCCGAAGCCCTCGCGGCCGAAGAATTAACTGCGTTGCGCTCCACAGTGGACAGGGACGACATGATACTCGACAAAAGACCCAAATCCACCTCTTTTAAACCAGTGGACGAAACAGTCAAATTCCAGGTCCACCCAACAGACCCTACAAAAACAGGATCCAGCGGGGCACAGCTGAACCCCACAACAGATGCCGCACTGCGGGAGTTCTTGCACGAGAATTGGGACATCTCGACTGGCTCCTATGTGTCGATTTCAAGGACCTTAACAAGGCTTGCCCCAAGGATCACTTCCCCCTCCCCCGCATCGATCAAATTATCAACGCTACCGCAGGACACGACTCATTGTGTTTCCTCGACGCATACTCTGGATACCATCAAATCAAGATGGCAGAGTCCGATCAAGCCGCAACGGCATTCATCACTCCATACGGCCCCTTCTGTTCTAACACCATGCCTTTCGGACTCAAAAACGCTGGTGCAACCTATCAACGCACGATTCAGACATGCCTGGAAGCACAAATCGGCAAAACAGTGGGGCATACATAGACGATGTGGTCATTAAAACCAGACATGTCGAATCCTTAATAGACGACTTGAGGTTTACGTTCGCAAATCTCTGAACATATGACATCAAGTTCAATCCGGAAAAATGCGTTTTCGACGTGCCCGCCGAACAGCTCTTAGGCTTCATCGTTTACAATAGAGGAATTGAAGCAAATCCGGATAAAATCCGGGCTCTGTCACAGTTGGCTACCCCAACAGACCTCAAGCAAATCCAAAAATTAACCGGATGTGTGGCTGCCTTAAGCCGCTTTATCTCCAGACTAGGAGAAAAGGCATTACCTCTTTATCGCCTTCTTCGGCGCACCGAACACTTCGAGTGGATGGATGCGGCCACGGCCGGATTGGAAGAAATAAAAGCCCTCTTGGCCAGCAACCCAATCTTGGCCGCGCCAAATATCGGCGAACCAATGCTGTTATATATAGCGGCAACACACCAGGTTGTAAGCGCGGTGCTCATCGTCGAATGAGAGACGAACGGACATAAGTTCCCGCTTCAAAACCCGACATACTACGTATCCACTGTCCTCACTCCATGCAAATCACGGTACCCACATTATCAAAAGATAGCATACACGGTCTTCATGGCATCCCGAAAACTACCACACTACTTTCAAGATTGTTCAATTATGGTGCCCTCTGAAGTACCACTCAACGACATAATAAATAACCGCGATGCCACGGGCCGGATTGCCAAATGGGCTATTGAGCTCCTCCCGTTCAACATAACATACAAACCCCGGCGAGCCATTAAGTCGCAAGTACT
Source organism: Triticum aestivum (assembly GCF_018294505.1). Taxonomy (NCBI): domain Eukaryota; kingdom Viridiplantae; phylum Streptophyta; class Magnoliopsida; order Poales; family Poaceae; genus Triticum; species Triticum aestivum. The sequence goes on from NC_057794.1 coordinate 192,192,663, forward strand.
GGCTGTTTTCGTTGCCGAATGGACAGAAGCCGAACTCCCTAAAGAGTATGGCGCGTACTCCAATTGGATCATGCACTTCAACGGCTCTAAGATGCTGGCTGGTCTGGGGGCAGGCGTCGTCCTGACATCCCCCACTGGAGATACAATACAATACATATTCCAAATATTATACACATACTCCAACAATGCAGCAGAATATGAGGCCCTGTTGCATGGTCTCCGGATGGCAGTCTCCATGGGCATTCAACGCCTAGAGGTGCGTGGGGATTCAAACCTCGCAATATCTCAAATAAATGGAGACTTTGACACCAAGGACCCAAAAATGGCGGCTTACCGCAATGCCGTCCTCAAAATGTCAGCTCAGTTCGAGGGGCTCGAATTCCACCATGTGGTCCGAGAAAACAATCAAGCGGCGGATATCCTCGCCCGCATCGGCGCTAAGCGCGACCCTGTCCCACCTAATATCTTCTTGGAAAGGCTGTTTAAGCCATCCGTGGTGTGGGAAGGGGAGACCGGCAACAACAGTCCGAATCCGGCCACAACACCAGATCCCGAGCACTCTGACGTAATCGGAGGCTCCGCCACCGAAATAACACCTTCGACCCACGTGATTATGGATGTCATCGCCCCGTGGATAGAACCCTTCTTGGCTTACCCAAATAGGCAAGAACTCCCCGAGGACCCAGACGAGGCACGTTGCATTGTGCGGCGGTCTAAAGCCCACAAGGTCCATGAGGGAGAGCTTTATAAGAAAAGCGCTACTGGAGTACTTCAAAGATGTATCTCCGAAGAGGAAGGACGACAACTTTTGGCACAAATTCATGCTGGACGTGGCGGCCATCATGCCGCAGCTCGGGCCCTTGTAAGCAAGGCCTTCCGTACAGGTTTCTACTGGCCGACAGCCCGAGCAGATGCACAAGATCTCATCCAACATTGCGTCGGTTGCCAGCTGTTTGCAAACCAAAGCCATATGCCACCTACCGCTCTCCAAACAAACCCCATTACTTGGCCCTTTGTGGTCTGGGGGCTTGATATGGTCGGACCCCTTAAAGGAGGAACCCAAAAGAAAAGGTACCTATTGGTCATGATAGATAAATTCACCAAATGGATAGAAGCCAAACAAGTTAAAACGGCCGAGTCCAAACAAGTGATAGACTTCACATCCGGGGTTGTACACCGTTATGGCGTCCCCCACAGCATCATCACCGATAACGGCTCGAACTTCACAGCTGACGAGCTAAAAACTTGGTGCGGAAACATGGGCATTAACCTTGATTATGCCTCCGTCTATCACCCCCCAAAAAACGGTCAAGTCGAACGAGCAAATGGTCTTATTATGAGCGGCATTAAACCCAGATTAGTGCGATCCTTGAAGGAATCAGATACGCACAAGGTTGAGGAGCTCGACTCCGTACTACTACCGGATACACACCGTTTTTTATGGTGTATGGCGCAGAGGCGGTACTGCTGAAAGTGCTAGTTATCGAGTAGAGGGGGGTGAATAGGCGATTTTTATGAAAGTCTTCAAAACATGGAAGTTTCAAAGACAAACGATAGAAATGAACCTATAAACATGCAGCGGAAGGTAGACTACACTAGGAAAGCCATAGTCAAGTATTCAATGAAGTGAAAGCACGAAGACTAATAGCAGCTAGGCAGTACGGATCAGGATGGAAGATAGTATGAAGCCAATCAGAACAAACAGTCACACAGTGAAGACAAATAGATAATGCAAACAGGCAATGACTTCACAAGTACCAACTGTAAATAAAGATAAGGGATGGATAGAACCATTTGCTTGTTGAAGACAATGATTTGTTGGACCAGTTCTAGTTGCTGTGACAACTGTACCTCTGGTTAGGGAGGCTGATATTTAACTTAGAAGACCGTGTCTTCACCTTATTCCCCTTGAGCTAAGGACACACAGTCCTCGCCCAATCACTCAGGTAAGTCTTCAAGGTAGACTTCCAAACCTTCACAGACTTTGTTCACCGGCGATCCACAATGACTCTTGGATGCTCAAAACGCGATGCCTAACCGGCTGGAGGATTCACAGTCCTCAAGTGTAACAAGTCTTCAGATCACACAGAAAGGGAGACTTCAGTGATGCCTAACTCTCTTTGGCTCTGGGTGTTTAGGGCTTTGTCCTCGCAAGGATTTCTCTCTCAAAGGCTTCGGAGGTGGGTTGCTCTCAAACGACAAAAGCCGTGCACTAACTCTGAGCAGCCACCAATTTATGGTGTAGGGGGTGGGCTATTTATAGCCACTAGGCAACCCAACCTGATTTGTCCGAAATGACCCTGGGTCACTAAGGAACTGACACGTGTTCCAATGGTCAAATTTCAAACACACGCGGCAACATTACTTGGGCTACAAATAAAGCTGACTCATCCAGCTCTGAATAAGATTTGCTCTCATTGTCTTCACTCGAAGACATAGGATTTTGGTTAAGCATCACTTTAGTCACTCTGACTTTGTTCACTGGGACCCCACTTAAAAGTACGGTGGTTCCTATGACTCAACAAAGAAGAAAAGGAAACAATGAAACAACTAAGTCTTCCCGCTCCATAGTCTTCACGCGATGTCTTCTCGTGTCATAGTCTTTAATGTGAATATCTTCACATACCACCTGTGTCTTCAATGTCTTCATACATTTTTAGGGGTCGTCTCCGGTAGGTAAACCGAATCAATGAGGGACTACTACCTATGTTATCCTGCAATTCTCACAAACACATTAGCCCCTCAACCAGGTTTGTCGTCAATACTCCAAAACCAACTAGGGGTGGCACTAGATGCACTTACAATCTCCCCCTTTTTGGTGATTGATGACAAACTGGTTGAAGTTTTCAACATGGATAAAAGTATGTGAAATTATAAAGGATTTAGGTATTGTCTTCGTAAGTAGCAGAAAGGCTCCCCCTGAAGATGTGCATATAAGTATTTTGCTTTTGAATGCAAATGCACATGGCACGTTGTACTTGCGGAGCTCCTCTTCTACTTATGAAGACAATTCATCATGCATGAAAGGATATAACGAAGATAATGACATGCATAATGAAAAATGGACGTCTGCGAAATGACTTCGTGTGGGATTATCATCGCACATGCGGAATTTATCATCGCATCACAGAATAGCAAACAAGTAGCAGACGGCCATCAAGTTTAAGTGTAACAACTCAAAGAACCAAGTGTATCAAAAGTGAGAGTTGTAAGCACTTGGCAAATGTAGCAAAAAGTATAGTGATGTCTACTACACAACCTTCTTCTTGTAGACGTTGTTGGGCCTCCAAGTGCAGAGGTTTGTAGGGCAGTAGCAAATTTCCCTCAAGTGGATGACCTAAGGTTTATCAATCCTTAGGAGGCATAGGATGAAGATGGTCTCTCTCAAGCAACCCTGCAACCAAATAACAAAGAGTCTCTTGTGTACCCAACACACCCAATACAATGGTAACTTGGATAGGTGCACTAGTTTGGCGAAGAGATGGTGATACAAGTGGTATATGGATAGTGGATAAAGGTATTTGTAATCTGAAAATATAAAAACAGCAAGGTAACTAATGATAAAAGTGAGCATAAACGGTATTGCAATGCGTTGAAACAAGGCCTAGGTTTCATACTTTCACTAGTGCAAGTTACCTCAACAATAATAACATAATTGGATCACATAACTATCCCTCAACATGCAACAAAGAGTCACTCCAAAGTCACTAATAGCGGAGAACAAACGAAGAGATTATGGTAGGGTACAAAACCACCTAAAAGTTATTCTTTCCAATCAATCCGTTGGGCTATTCCTATAAGTGTCACAAACAGCCCTAGAGTTCGTACTAGAATAACACCTTAAGACACAAATCAACCAAAACCCTAATGTCACCTAGATACTACAATGTCACCTCACGTATCTGTGGGTATGATTATACGATATGCATCACACAATCTCAGATTCATCTATTCAACCAACACATAGAACCTCAAAGAGTGCCCCAAAGTTCCTACCGGAGAATCATGATGAAAACGTGTGCCAACCCCTATGCATAGGTTCATGGGCGGAACCCGCAAGTTGATCACCAAAACATACATCAAGTGAATCACGTGATATCCCATTGTCACCACAGATACGAACGGCAAGACATACATCAAGTGTTCTCAAATCTTTAAAGACTCAATCCGATAAGATAACTTCAAAGGGGAAACTCAATTCATTACAAGAGAGTAGAGGGGGAGAAAACATCATAAGATACAACTATAATAGCAAAGATTGCGATACATCAAGATCGTATCACCTCAAGAACACGAGAGAGAGAGAGAGAGATAAAACACATAGCTACTGGTACATACCCTCAGCCCCTAGGGAGAACTACTCCCTCCTCGTCATGGAGAGCACCGCGATGATGAAGATGGCCACCGAAGAAAGATTGCCCCCTCTGGTAGGGTGCTGAAATGGGTCTAGATTGGCTTTCGGTCGCTACGGAGGCTTCTGGCGGCAGAACTCCCGATCTTTTGTGCTCCCGGATGTTTTTAGGGTATATGGAGATATATAGGCGGAAGATGTACATCAGCGGGGCCACGAGGGGCCCACGAGGGTGGAGGGCGCGCCCTAGGTGGGTGGGCGCCCCCCCCTACCTCATGGCCTCCTCGAAGCATCCCTAACATGGACTCCAAGTCTTTTGGGATTCTTCTGATCCAAAAATAAGTTCCGTGAAGTTTTAGGTCAATTGGACTCCGTTTGATTTTCCTTTTCTTCGAAACCCTAAAATAGGCAAAAAAAACAGAAACTGGCACTGGGCTCTGGGTTAATAGGTTAGTCCCAAAAATCATTTAAAATAGCATATAAATGCATATAAAACATCCAAGGTTGATAATATAATAGCATGGAACAATCAAAAATTATAGATACGTTGGAGACGTATCAGCATCCCCAAGCTTAATTCCTGCTCGTCCTCGAGTAGGTAAATGATAAAAACAGAATTTTTGATGTGGAATACTACCTAACATATTTATCCATGTAGTTCTCTTTATTGTGGCAAGAATGTTCAGATCCATAAGATTCAAGACAAAATTTTAATATTGACATAAAAATAATAATACTTCAAGCATACTAACTAAGCAATTATGTCTTCTCAAAATAACATGGCCAAAGAAAGCTATCCCTAGAAAATCATATAGTCTGGCCATGCTCCTTCTTCACCACATAAAATATTTAAATCATGCACAACCCCGATGACAAGCCAAGCAATTGTTTCATACTTTTGATGTTCTCAAACTTTTTCAATTTTCACACAATACATGAGCATGAGCCATGGACATAGCACTATAGGCGGAATAGAATGGTGGTTGTGGAGAAGACAAAAAGGAGAAGATAGTCTCACATCAATTGGGCGTATCAACGGGCTATGGAGATGCCCATTAACAGATATCAATGTGAGTGAGTAGGGATTGCCATGCAACGGATGCACTAGAGCTATAAGTGTATGAAAGCTCAACAAAAGAAACTAGTGGGTGTGCATCCAACTCGCTTGCTCACGAAGACCTAGGGCATTTTGAGGAAGCCCATCATTGGAATATACAAGCAAAGTTCTATAATGAAAGATTCCCACTAGTATATGAAAGTGACAACATAGGAGACTCTCTATCATGAAGATCATGGTGCTACTTTGAAGCACAAGTGTGGTAAAAGGATAGTAGCATTGCCCCTTCTCTCTTTTTCTCTCATTTTTTTATATTTTTATTTTTTTATTTGGGCCTTCTTTTTTTATGTCCTCTTTTCTCTTTTTTTTATTTGGGCTTCTTTGGCCTCTTTTATTTATTTATTTATTTATTTATTTTCGTCCGGAGTCTCATCCCGACTTGTGGGGGAATCATAGTCTCCATCATCCTTTCCTCACTGGGACAATGCTCTAATAATGATGATCATCACACTTTTATTTACTTACAACTCAATACTTAGAACAAGATATGACTCTATATGAATGCCTCCGACGGTGTACCAGGATGTGCAATGATGCATGAGTGACATGTATGAAAGAATTATGAACTGTGGCCTTGCCACAAATACAATGTCAACTACATGATCATGCATAGCACTATGACAATGATGAAGCGTGTCATAATAAATGAAACGGTGGAAAGTTGCATGGCAATATATCTTGGAATGGCTATGGAAATGCCATAATAGGTAGGTATGGTGGCTGTTTTGAGGAAGGTTTTATGGTTCCGGCGAAAGTTGCGCGGTACTAGAGAGGCTAGCAATGGTGGAAGGATGAGAGTGCGTATAATCCATGGACTCAACATTAGTCATAAAGAACTCACATACTTATTGCAAAAATCTATTAGTTACCGAAACAAAGTACTATGTGCATGCTCCTAGGGGGATAGATTGGTAGGAAAAGACCATCGCTCGTCCCCGACTGCCAGTCATAAGGAAGACAATCAATAAATAAATCATGCTCCGACTTCGTCACATAACGGTTCACCATACATGCATGCTACGGGAATCACAAACTTCAACACAAGTATTTCTCAAATTCACAACTACTCAACTAGCATGAATCTAATATCACCATCTTCATATCTCAAAACAATCATCAAGTATCAAACTTCTCTTACTATTCAATGCACTTTATATGATTTTTTTTATTATATCCCTCTTGGATGCCCATCATATTAGGACTAGTTTCATAACCAAAGAAAACTACCATGCTGTTCTAAAGACTCTCAAAATGATATAAGTGAAGCATGAGAGTTCATTAATTTCTTCAAAATAAAACTACCACCATGCTCTAAAAAGATATAAGTGAAGCACTAGAGCAACAACAAACTACTCCAAAAGATATAAGTGAATATCAATGAGTAGTCGAATAATTATGCAACTATGTGAAGACTCTCTAACATTTAATAATTTCATATCTTGGTATTTTATTCAAACAGCAAGCAAAGCAAAAGAAAATGAAATGATGCTCCAAGCAAAACACATATCATGTGGCGAATAAAAATATAGCTCCAAGTAAAGTTACCGATGAACGAAGACGAACGAGGGGATGCCTTCCGGGGCATCCCCAAGCTTAGGCTCTTGGTTGTCCTTGAATATTACCTTGGGGTGCCTTGCGCATCCCCAAGCTTAGGCTCTTGCCACTCCTTATTCCATAATCCATCAAATCCTTACCCAAAACTTGAAAACTTCACAACACAAAACTTAACAGAAAACTCGTAAGCTCCATTAGCGAAAGAAAACAAAACACCACTTCAAGGTACAGTAATGAACGAATTCCTGATTTATATTGGCGTTAAACCTACTGTATTTCAACTTCTCTATGGTTTATAAACTCTTTTACTAGCCATAGGTTCATCAAAATGAGCAAACAACACACGAAAAACATAATCTGTCAAAAACAGAACAGTCTATAGAAATCTAGATCAAACGTATACTTATGGAACTCATAAAATTCTCAAATAAATTTCTGGACCTGAGGAATTTATCTATTAATCATCTGAAAAAATAATTAACTAAATAGCACTCTCAAAATAAAAATGGCAGCAATTCTCGTGAGCACTAAAGTTTCTGTTTTTTACATCATAATCATAAAGACTTCACCCAAGTCTTCCCAAAGGTTCTACTTGACACAAAAACTAATTAAACACATAAAACCACATCTAAACATAGGCTAGATAAATTATTTATTACTAAACATGAGCAAAAAGCGAGTAACAAATATTAAATTGGGTTGCCTCCCAACAAGCGCTATCGTTTAACGCCCTAGCTAGGCATGATGATTTCAACGATGCTCACATAAAAGATAAGAATTGTAACATAAAGAGCGCATCATGAAGAATATGAATAGAACATTTAATTCTAAACCACTTCCTATGCATAGGGATTTTGTGAGCAAACAACTTATGGGAACAATAATCCACTAGCATAGGAAGGCAAAACAAGCATAACTTCAAAACTTTAAGCACATAGAGAGGAAACTTGATATTATTGCAATTCCTGCAAGCGTATATTCCTCACTCATAATAATTTTCAGTAGCATCATGAATGAATTCAACAATATAACCAGCACCTAAAGCATTCTTTTTATGATCTACAAGCATAGAATTTTTATTACTCTCCACATAAGCAAAATTCTTCTCATTCGGAATAGTGGGGGTGTCTTAAGAGACTTGAATACTATAAATTGTTTCCACATTAAAAGAGTAATGTTCATAAAAGGGTAACCATAATCATGACAAGTTTTATAAATATAATCATCACTACTTTTTATAGCATATGTATCATCACAATAATCATCATAGGTAGGAGGCATGCTATCATCATTATAAATTTGCATATCAAAACTTGGGAGACTAAAAATATCATCTTCATTAAATGTAGCATCCCCAAGCTTGGTACAAACATTAATTACAGCAAATATATTCTCAAAAACATCATATTCATCAAACATAGCATCCCCAAGCTTGGGCCTTTTCATATCATAAGCATAATCACTCTCATCATTAATAGTATGGATAGCACTAATAGTATAGCAATTATCATATTCTTCCAAGAATGTGCCAAAAATATTTTCAAGATCATAAGAAGTATCATTATCTTCCACAATTATATTTTCATGAGGCACAATAGTAATAGGAGCAGCATTATTTGGGAGAGATATCTTTTTACCTCTCTTCCTTTTTCTTTTCTTCTTCTTCACCACATCATGTGTGGGTTCAATCATCTTTTTGGAGCTCCTTATTAATGAGATTGGTTGAATAGGAGGCTCCTTCTCGTTACCTGATTCATCATAAGAAATAATAGGAGGGTATTGGGAAGTCTCTTCCCTTTCATTAATATTATCTTCATCTTCTATTTGTTTTCTTTTCTTTATGTAGTTGGCAATATAAGGATTTTCAATACAATTCACCGCACAATACATATAAATTTTCTCTAGATCAAAATCAAGAAAACTATCAAGATTAAACTTTGGAATACCCTCAGTTATACGTTTCATTTCCTCATACCCCAAAATAAGACTAAGCTATTTATGATGCTCAAGGGTAATCAAATTATCACAATTTTTGGATACGATTCAGTCATGAAACAATTTGCATTGGAGATTTAAATGACCATGTTCATTGCAAAGTTCACAAGGGGTGCGAAAAATATTGAATTTTTCAGCACAATCATCAAGACTTTCTTGCAACAATTTAGTTTCTAAATACTTATGCCTCTTCCAATATCTATCTTCCCTATTTGGTGTATACTTGCAAACCCAATGCACTCCACAAAAATTGACATGTTTATAGGAGACATTTTCATCATAACTAGTGCAATCATGATTAGTACTATGGATATTCAAGGAGTTCATACTAACAACATTGCAATCATGCTCATCATTCAAAGATTTAGTGCCAAACATTTTAATGCATTCTTCTTCTAACACTTTGGCATAATTTTCCTTTCCATCATACTCACGAAAGATATTAGAAAGATGAAGCGTATGAGAAAAACTCAATTCCATTTTTCTGTAGTTTTCTTTTATAAACTAAACTAGTGATAAAACAACAAACTAAAAGACTCGATTGCAAGATCTAAAGATATACCTTCAAGCACTCACCTCCCTGGCAACGGCGCCAGAAAAGAGCTTGATGTCTACTAGACAACCTTCTTCTTGTAGACGTTGTTGGGCCTCCAACTGCAGAGGTTGTAGGAAAGTAGCAAATTTCCCTTAAGTGGATGACCTAAGGTTTATCAATCCGTAGGAGGCGTTAGATGAAGATGGTCTCTCTCAAGCAACCCTGCAACCAAATAACAAATAGTCTCTTGTGTCCTCAACACACCCAATACAATGGTAACTTGTATAGGTGCACTAGTTCGGCGAAGAGATGGTGATACAAGTGGTATATGGATAGTGGATAAAGGTATTTGTAATCTGAAGATATAAAAACAGCAAGGTAACTAATGATAAAAGTGAGCGTAAATGGTATTGCAATGCGTTGAAACAAGGCCTAGGGTTCATACTTTCACTAGTGCAAGTTCCCTCAACAATAATAACATAATTGGATCACATAACTATCCGTCAACATGCAACAAAGAGTCACTCGAAAGTCACTAATAGTGGAGAACAAACGAAGAGATTATGATAGGGTACGAAACCACCTCAAAGTTATTCTTTCAAATCAATCCGTTGGGCTATTCCTATACAAACAGCCCTAGAGTTCGTACTAGAATAACACCTTAAGACACAAATCAACCAAAACCCTAATGTCACCTAGATACTCCAATGTCAACTCAAGTATCCGTGGGTATGATTATACGATATGCATCACACAATCTCAGATTCATCTATTCAAACAACACATAGAACCTCAAAGAGTGCCCCAAAGTTCCTACCGGAAAATCACGACGAAAACGTGTGCCAACCCCTATGCATAGGTTCATGGGCGGAACCCGCAAGTTGATCACCAAAACATACATCAAGTGAATCATGTGATATCCCATTGTCACCATAGATACGCACGACAAGACATACATTAAGTGTTCTCAAATCTTTAAAGACTCAATCCGATAAGATAACTTCAAAGGGGAAACTCAATTCATTACAAGAGGGTAGAGGGGGAGAAAACATCATAAGATCCAACTATAATAGCAAAGCTCGCAATACATCAAGATCGTATCACCTCAAGAACACGAGAGAGAGAGAGAGAGAGATCAAACACATAGCTACTAGTACATACCCTCAGCCTCGAGGGAGAACTACTCCCTCCTCATCATGGAGAGCACCGGGATGATGAAGATGGCCACCGGAGAAAGATTGCCCCCTCCGGTAGGGTGCCGGAACGGGTCTAGATTTGCTTTCGGTGGCTACGGAGGCTTCTGGCGGCGGAACTCCCGATCTATTGTGCTCCCGGATGTTTTTAGGGTATATGGAGATATATAGGCGGAAGAAGTACGTCAGGGGGGCCACGAGGGGCCCATGAGGGTGGAGGGGCGCCCCCCTACCTCATGGCCTCCTTGAAGCTTCCCTTACATGGACTCCAAGTCTTCTGGGCTTCTTCTGATCCAAAAATAAGTTCCGTGAAGTTTCAGGTCAATTGGACTCCGTTTGATTTTCCTTTTCTTCGAAACCCTAAAATAGGCAAAAAAACAGAAACTGGCACTGGGCTCTGGGTTAATAGGTTAGTCCCAAAAATCACATAAAATAGCATATAAATGCATATAAAACATCCAAGGTTGATAATATAATAGCATGGAACAATCAAAAATTATAGATACGTTGAAGACGTATCATATAGCAACCACCCATATGGACCCGCTTGAAGACTATCGACTCATATGCTTCTCCCCCTTTTGTCAGTAATGACCAAAAAGGTTTAAAGACATAGAGCTTCTACTCGTTCCCATGAGGAGTAGGCGAAGCAGCAGGGTCGTCGTTGAGGTTTGGTAGTGCAGAAGAACTTTGTGCAGTGTCGACACACGCTGAAGTTGGAGGTGGTGAAGTAGCATCATATCGATCATCTATGACTGTGGCATTCACCGTTGCAGCTGAGGAGGAATAGTCAGAGTCTTCGAGTGAGGGAGTCCGACGCAAGTGAGCATTCCTTGGAGGAGTTGAGTCAAACTTGAATCTCTTTGTGAAGCCATCGTCTTGAAGATCAGCTTCAGCACTACGCAATGTCAAACTCTTCCATGACCTCCGACATGTTTCAAGTGTAACAAAGGCATTCTTGGTGGCAAGAATGCGAATGCGATTTACTTCCACCAAGAGGCTTTGCATCTGACGCTTAAGCCAGTCATGATGCTTGTCCTGTTTTTGATGTAGAGCGACGAGAAGCTCTCGGTCATTGAGAACACGAGATCGCTTCCGAGGCCTTTGAGCAATGGTGCTTTCAGTGGCTTCAGTTTGGGTGCGAGGGGCACGTGTATTGCCAGCCAAGGGATAAACACGAGAAACGACCTGAACTCCTTCAATGGGCTGGGTGAAGCTTTGATGATCGACATTGTGAAGATAAATTGGCTCCTTTGCAGGCTCTGGGTAAATGACTTCGACAAACAGATCAACCTCTGGCAAGAATATAAGATGATTGCGTGCAGACGGCTGATAGTTGATAGCAGAGTGAAGCTTGATGAGGCACATTACCCATGGAGCATAGAACTTCAGACCAAAGATATCGGAGCCAGATGCAGCCAATTGTGTGATGAAGAAGTCTTGAGCATTGAAGCTGATGCCATTGAAGATATAGAAAACCAATGTCTTCATTGCTCCTTCAAGCTTCGCTGCAAGAGAATGTCCTTTGACCGGCCAGAGAGTTCGCGTGATAATATGATAAATAGTGCAGGGTAGATACTCTAGGTCTTCAACAAAGAACTCCTTAGGATAGTCAGCGTCTTGTGGCACTGGCTTCATCATGCTCAGCATTTGGCTCATGTTTGGCTCTGGCTTCTGGAAGATGCTCTCCAAAGCATTTTGGTGCAGCTGACAACCTGATTCATAATGTTCGCCAGGAGTGGGCAGGGCAGTAAGCTCAATGATGTCTTGGGCTTTAGCTTCATGGTGTACATCGGCTGTCATCCACTCAAGGATCCAAGTCTTCGGATCCCTGTTGTAGCCGCGAATATGGAGGGTAGCATAAAGTTGTAGCAGAAGCTCTTCATTCCAATGTTCTTTGGCAGTCACAAACTGTAGGAGGCCAGCATCTGTGAAGCAGTCAAGGGCTTCTTCTAGGCAGGGCAGACCAGCCATGGCTTCATAGTCTAGACGCATATGAGGGAAAATGCGCCCCTGATTGTATAAGATGCAGGAATAGTAACTGCGCTGCTGATAACTCCAGAATCGATCTAATGAGATTCTTGGCCTTGTGTAGGGGTTCTTGGCACTGTCAAAGAATGTGTTGTGTGCCTTGAAGCCATTCAGATTAAACGATCCTGGTGAGTTGCGGTACCTGGAAACCTTAGCAGCCTTGACTATGGCTTCTGGACCTGAGGCCTGTGCTCCACATGATAGTCAAATTGCGGACCGGCAGCAGGTGGAGGAACCAGAATGGGCCAGCGGACGGTGGTGAGTTGGCCTTGATAGAATGCTTGCTCAAGGGTGTGTGGCCGTGGAGGTGGTACAGGAGCAGTGGCAGTGGTATTGACTTCAGGGTTGGTTGGGGGTGTAGCAACACGTTCTTCTTAATGTCTTGGCTCTTCTTGTTCATTGGCTGATGCAGCCGGAATATCTTTAGCCGCTTTGGCTTCAAACTCGGGTATGTTCGCAGTAGGAGAGGCTTCAGGAAAGACTTGGCGTGAAATGGATTGGCGCTCTTCTCCTTCTGGAACACTTGACAGAGTGACTTGTGGCCTTGGTCCTTTGCGAAGCCTGTGCAATGCTGGCGACACTTGTGAAGATGGAGTTGGTTGGGCCACAAAGTCATTGTCTTCAAGCACCAAAGTGGTGACTTGAGGTGGGGGAGTACTTGGTGATTCTTCTTGACGGGGGGATTCTTGTGGGTGATTAGCCCATGAGTCATCCTGAGCAATTGGCGTCAATGGACGACCAATGCTGATGAGTTTGATGTTCGTGAGAACAGGCGATGATACCACATTATGTTCAATCTGAGGAAGGACATCATCATCTTCAACATTGTCTTGATGACCAATGTCTTCAGCTGCGATGGGGTCAACAGCTGGAATGTCTTCAGCTTCAGGAGCCTCTGTGGAAGCAGGCTCATGAACTATCAATTGGCGCTCACTATGTTCAGACGCAGGATGAGCCACTGAGATCGGCTCGACAACAAGGGGCTCTGTGGGAGCAGTCCAATCTTTCTTCTTTGTCTTTCTCTTTTTCACCGTGGGAGCGTCGTTAGTGGTGTGCTTGCTCTTGCTCTTGCGGGCTTAGGCTTCAGCTGCCCTTGTTTTCTTGAGCTCCAAAGCCACTGTGGGGACCTTAGGCTTCGAGCCTGTAATACTGGCACGAAAGACAATGTGAGGTTCTTCCTGTCTTAATACTTCAAGTTGGGCCACATCAGGCTTCTTCTTCTTCTCGGCAGCCATTCTGGGGTCGATGCCAGGTCGCCCCAGAGCCTTGTGCTTTTCAGCTTCATTGTAGCCTTGAACACATTTGGCAGCCAGGTGTTTCATGCGCTCTTGAGAACCTTTAGCTTCTTCACGTTTCTTGTGGAACGCCTCCTTGAGATCATGCAACATGACCTTGAAGTTTTGGACGTCTTCCACGTTGAGCTTGGCCATGTGCTTCTTGAACTGAGCCTTTTCATAGTCAATCTTGTGCTTCAGCTCAACAATTCTCTGTGCAAGAGCCAGCTCAGGAGCAATGGCTCCATGGAAGGAGACGCTGGGGCCAATTCAGAGTTGAAGATCATCAAAACTAAGGTCTGGGCTGTCGAACCACTCATCAATGAACTTGTACAGGATCTCCACATCAAAGAGGGGAAGATCATTGAAGATCTACGCCTCTTGCTTGATCTTTATAAGCAGCTCAAGAGCATCATCGCCAAGATCGTCGGTGCTAGACAGATCAATGGCTTCGTTCTCATTCCTCAGAACGGCAGTAGGGGTCAATGCTTGACCAGTTGGTTGCATGGGCTTCTTCATCTTGTCAGACTTGGAGATGCGAGAGAGATCTTCAGACTTCACACTGGCTTCAGGAGGTGCAGTGGCCAGAGGCTTCGCCCGCAAAACTTTTGGTGCAGAGGAGGGCTTTGAAGCCTTTGGTTTCTTTTGCTTCACAGGCTTCGATGGTGCAGGCGCTTCGTCAGAATCAGCGTCATCTGCAGAGTGATCCACGGCTGCCCCTTGAACAAGGGCCCAGCAGAATGTGAGTGATGAGACCTTCAAGGTTGTAGAAGGGCCCAACAATATTGGGTTCAACATCGCATGTGCCATCGGCACGAGGAGCAGAGGGCCGGGGTTGAAGTCTAACCCAAGCGACTTCTTGTTCTCTTTGGCAGAAGTTTTGGCAAACTGGAAGTTGCACCTAAAGAGATTGTCTTCACGACACCATAACAGAGAGGATGGGTCGGCATTATCCGGCTGAGGTCCACGGATCATGCAAGGGTAGAAGCCTTGAGCAATAGCTTCGGACTTCGACTTGGGCTGAAGACTTTTGTATATAATATCTCCCCAAGGGCCCTTGATGGCATTCTTTTCAGCATATTCGTCAGTGACAAATTTGTACTTGAACCATTCCTCTGCCCAATGTCTTCGAATCCATTGGATTCGGTTCTTGCGTTCTCCATAGGTCTCTTCTGAATCTGACTTGTATAGCTCATAGAGATCCGGTGGCAGGTCCTTAGTAGTGTGTTCACGGTGCTGTCTGCCGCCGTTCCTGACTGATTTTTCTGTCGCCATGAAGTTCAGACTGAATGGCTTCAGAACTTGCAGAGGCTTCCTTCTGCTGGTCAGACAGGAATTAGCTTCAGGAGAATTGATGTGATGTTGTAAGAACTCTGCAAATGAATGCAGACTATGAGAACCAAGGGATTCTCCCACGGACATGTACCTGTGACAGCATTAGAGATGCGAGGGAAGGGGAAGAGGTGATATGCATTCTCAGAAGATTTTGAAGATAAATCAGTTTAGAATACATTGACCTCATAGTGCGAGGACATTCACTCATATGTTGAGAGTTGGTTCTAGATTTGTACGAATCCAAGAATAAGTACAAGTGAGGAATCTAACTACTTTGTGAAGCATCAGTGAACATACTAGGCATGTTATGAGATGCAGAATAGGATAGATTCAATTTGTTGGGACAGAAACCACTTGTGGTTGAGAAGGATGAATCTATCGGATCAAAAGGACTGTAAAAAGAGCTTTCATTTACCACTTGAGGAACTGCTAGACAGAGTAGAAGATGAGGCCGAGTAGTTCGATCTTCCGTGCTAAGCGCTTCATCGCCGGCGTCGTCGAGGGCTAGCGGTGGCGCTACGGTTTTTGCGAGAAGGAGAAGTGGAAGAGGAGATAATGACTGGGGGAGGTGTGTATTTATAAGGACAGGGACGACATAGCATTATTACGCAGGTGCCCCTGGCGATTCACATCTGAAGGACACGTGGCAAACATGCAACACATTGGAAGTTGTTCCATGTTCCCACGCACGCCTGGATTGTCGGGTGGTCTTTCCCGCTTCTCCGGGTTTCAGGCAAAAAGGATTGAGAATTTAAATCAGATTTAATGTTTGTCTCTGTGTCTTCTGCTGACAAAGACGCAGAGAAGACATTCGACAGTTTCAATAGAATGCATATGATTTGGATGGATAGAGTTTGAGGCAGAAAGCATAGAGAGGTTAGGGTCCAATCACATTCATTTAGTTCAAAAGATTCAAACGAGAAGACATAGCTATAAGTGAATGTTGTAGAGGACAGAACACTAATATATGTATATATCAGAATACAACCAAATCAACATAGTGAAGATAAACATGAGGACATGTTGAAATTTGAAGACAAACCAAATGCGAAGACATAGCAAAAGTAACGCCATGAAACAAACACTTCAAACGGAAGAATTTGGTGGTGGCGTTACCCACCGTATAGTAAGTATTAGACCCAGACACGGCGCACAATTATTGTGGCGCTCCGAAGTCAAATTCCGCGTTAATGTATTCACACTTAGAGTGTAAGTCTTCATTAATTGAAGATATATGTTACTTCGTGTGTTGCACATCTAAGTCATCAACATGCATAAGTGTTAGGATGTGTGCCTGATCACAGAACATTTGAGGATTCCAAGATATTTAGCTCACACCGCAACTTGCAAAACCTTTTCTCATCCAAGGGCTTTGCGAAGATATCTGCCAGTTGCTCTTTAGTGTTGACGTGAATGATATCAATATCTTCCTTCATGACATGATCTCTGAGAAAGTGATGACGGATCTGAATGTGCTTTGTCTTCGAGTGCTGAACTGGGTTGTTGGCAATCTTGATGGCGCTTTCATTGTCGCAGTAGAGTGGTACTTGCTTCAGATGAATGCCATAGTATTTGAGTGTTTGCTTCATCCATAAAAGCTGAGCACAGCAAGATCCAGCAGCAATGTATTCAGATTCAGCAGTGGAGGGAGATACATAGTTCTACTTCTTTAAGACCAACAAACAAGTGATCGTCCCAAAAAGTGACATGTGCCTGATGTAGACTTGCGATCCACCTTGTCACCAGCATAATCAGCATCCAAGAATCCAACTAGATCAAACTCTGAGCCCTTTGGATACCATAATCCTAATGTTAGGGTGTAAGCCAAATATCGAAGAATTCGCTTCACAGCTAAGTGATGTGATTCCTTTGGTGCCGCTTGTAATCGAGCACACATGCAAACACTAAGAATAATATCTAGCCTAGATGCACATAAATAAAGCAAAGAACCAATCATGGAGCGGTATACCTTTTGATCGAACTCTTTACCATTGGCTTCAGGACCCAGATGACTTTTGGTTGGCATTGGCGTCGTATAACCTTTGCAGTCTTGCATTCCAAACTTCTTCAGGCAATATTTGAGGTATTTCTCTTGAGATATGAAGATGCCGTTGCGTTGCTGCCATATTTGAAGACCAAGGAAGAACTTCAGCTCACCCATCATGGACATCTGATATTGCTCTTGCTTCATGTGTCCAAACTCATCACTGTATTTTTTATTAGTGCAGCCGAAGATAATGTCATCCACATATATTTGGCACACAAACAATTCACCATCATATGTCTTCATGAAGAGTGTGGGATCCAGGGAACCAGGTTTGATGTAGCGACCAGACCTCAAACAGTCTGATCTCTGTGCTCCGGTGTCATCCCTGGATCAGTAATGCTAACACCACACAGTACTCGGAGGATTTATAGCAGAGTAGCAATCACACACTTATTACATAGAGTGTCTCAAAAGAGAACTTATTACAATAAATATGGCTTAAGGCCATCTAATAACGATAACAGCGGAAGGCTTGGAAGATAAGTGAGTCCATTAACTCCAACGGCATCACTGAGTATAGAACCATGACCTAAAAACTCCTTAATCGTCGTCTGAAAAGTCTGCAACATTAACGTTGCAGCCCGAAAACGGGTCAGCACATGGAATATGCTGGCAAGGTAACACATAGAGAGTAATGGAATGAAACTGCTATACTATATGCATATTTGGCTGGTGGAAAGCTCTATGGTTACAGTTTTGCATAAAGCCAATTTTCCCTACTTCAAAGGAATAAATTTAATTACTATCATGGTGGTTGTTAAACATTGAAAATGGTTGACAGCATTCTCAATCCCAATTAAGCATCATCATTAAACATAACCCAACAAAATTAATTTAGAGTAACATGTTGAGATTCACATGAAAATCCAAGTACTAGATACTCAAGATGTCCATAACCGGGGACACGGCTAACCATGATTAGTTTATTACACTCTGCAGAGGTTTGCGCACTTTTCCCCACAAGACTCGATCGCCTCCGTTTGGTCTCTCGCACTACATGGTGTTTGAGAAGACGGATGACCGAGACATAGTCTTTCAGAAGCGCTAGCACCTTACGATCGGGTAGACCGTACCACCTACATCCCCTACATCTGCTAGTCTACCACTGTAAGAGTTCGCACGACTTAGTCAACTATGCTAGAGCCCATAATAGCTTGTGGCTGCACACAGAAGTTTCTAGTATGAATAGTCTCATGATCCCTTTGAGCCTGGGTGGCGGTCCAAAAGAAAACAGGCAAGTCCTGGAATACCTAGGTGCCTCAATCCACCCAGATGTGTGTTTAAGTTGCCACCTTAGATAAACCATTAATTAACAATCTCACATCTGTCATGGACTTCACTCACCCAATCCACGTCTACTAGCATAGCATGGCATAATAAGCAAATGTAGAAGTAACTCCCAAAGGTTTGATAATAACAGGTAATAGGTACTACCTCATCTACTTCCCATCCCACAATTTAATTAGATCCTAATCATGCAATGTGTGAGGATTGATATAACGCAATAAAACTGGGTAGTAGAAAAGGTATGATCAAAGTGTTACTTGCCTTGCTGATGATCCGCGAAACCTAATGATTCGAAGTAACAGGCGGCGCACTCCGGGTATTCTATCGTAGACAAACAAACAAGCATACAATAAGTACTCATCTAATGCACAGGTAAAACCCAAATAAGAGATCTAACAAGAATGTTCAACTTAAGAACTCCGGTTGGCAAAAAGAATCAAATCGAACGAAACAACGAAAGATGAACGGTGAAAGAAAACAACTTCGTTCTAGTAATCTGGATCTAGGGAAAATTTTACAGTAGAAAAATCTTGTTTAAGTTGGTTAAACGGATAGAGGGTTTCGAGACGAAACTCAAGGCGCTTGAATCGCCTGATTCCGATAAACGAGCGAAAAGTTAAAGTAAAACAAAAATCGGATCAGGAATCGCAATCAGAGAAATCGCGGATTTAATCCGAGAAAAAGAAAAACGACGAATGCCGAATATTTTTTTCTCTTTTTTTCGGCATGGAAAACGAGGCGCGATGAACCTCGGGCGGAGGGATCGTCGGCGGCGGCGGCTCCGGCGGTGCGCACGGATCGAGGCAGGGCTGATGGGCTGGGGCGGCTCGGGGCGGCGCTATTTAAAGGCTGCCCCCGGGCGGTGTCCCGCTCGGGCACGGTCCGAAGTCGGTTTGTTTTTTTAATTATTCCACTCGGAAGAAAAATAAAAGAAATACTAAATGGACTCCAAAAATTCCGAAATAAATTTTCATGGGCTTCTAAAATCAAGCCGCACAAGTTGAACATTTATTTGGGCCCTAAATGCAATTTTGAAAAACGCACTTTTTTCCTAAATTCAAATAAAACACCGAAAAACTCCGAAATAAAATCTTATTTGATTTTTTTATTAAATCCTCAATATTTCTTTATTTTGGGAAAGTCATTTTATTCCCTCTCTCATATTTTTGTAATATAAATAATTGATGATAAAATAAATAAAATCAAATGATTCTATTCTCAAAATTTGAGAAAACTCAAATATGAAAATAACAAAATCCCCAACTCTCTCCGTGGGTCATTGAGTTGCGTAGAATTTCTAGGATCAACCAAAATGCAAAAATAAAATATGATATGCATGATGATCTAATGTATAACATTCCAAATTGAATATTTGGGATGTTACAAACCTACCCCCCTTAAGATGAATCTCGCCCTCCAGATTCGGGTTGGCTAGAAAATAGGTGAGGGTGGTCTTTGAGCAAATCTTCCTCTCGTTCCCAGGTGGCTTCATCCTCCATGTGGTGGCTCCACTGAACTTTGCAAAACTTGATAACCTTGCTGCGAGTGACTCGACTGGCAAACTCGAGAATCTTGACTGGTTTCTCCTTGTAGGTCGAATCGTTATCCAACTGAATAGTTTCCAAAGGCACTGTGTCTCTCAACGGTATGTCAGCCATCTCCACGTGACACTTCTTTAACTAAGAAACGTGGTACACATCATGAACTCCTGACAATCCTTCGGGCAATTCCAACTTGTAGGCCACTTCTCCCATACGCTCCAAAACTCGATAGGGTCCTACAAATCGTGGTGCTAACTTCCCTTTAACTCCAAAACGCTTTGTTCCCCGAAGTGGAGATACTCGAAGATAAGCTCTGTCTCCGACTTCGTAAACTGTCTCCTTGCGTTTAGAATCTGCATAACTTTTCTGTCTGGACTGGGCTACCTTGAGCCTATCGCGAATCAACTTCACCTTCTGTTCAGACTCTTTAATCAAGTCAGGACCAAACAACTGGCGGTCTCCAACTTCGTCCCATGACAACGGTGTCCTGCACCTCCTTCCGTACAAGGCTTCAAAAGGGGCCATCTTTAAACTGGTTTGGTAACTGTTGTTGTAAGAGAACTCTGCATATGGCAAATTATCGTCCCAACTAGATCCGTAATCTAGCGCACAAGCTCTCAGCATATCCTCCAAAATCTGATTGACTCTCTCGGTCTGTCCATCTGTCTGTGGATGAAAAGCTGTACTGAATTCTAGCCTTGTTCCCAAAGTTTCATGCAACTGCTTCGAGAACTTTGAGGTAAACTGGGTTCCTCTATCTGATACGATACTCCTTGGAACTCCATGTAGACATACGATCCTGGTCATGTATATCTTTGCCAACTTAGCACTGGTATAAGTGGTCTTTACTGGGATGAAATGAGCTACTTTCGTCAATCGATCAACTACAACCCAAATCGAGTCATAGCCTGAACGAGTCCTGGGCAATCCCGTGATAAAATCCATGCCTAGCTTATCCCACTTCCATTCGGGTATCGGCAATGGTTGTAACAATCATGCTGGCTTCTGATGCTCTGCCTTTACGCTCTAACATACATCACAAATTGCTACATACTCCGCTATATCCTTCTTCATTCCGGTCCACCAGAAAATATCCTTCAAATCCAGATACATCTTGGTATTTCCTAGGTGAATTGAATATGGTGAGTCGTGTGCCTCTTGCAAAATCAACTTCCTGATCTCCGGGTAATTGGGCACGTAAACGCGGTCTTCAAACCATAGGGTGTTGTGTTCATCCTCACGAAATCCTTTAGCTTTTCCTTTGCTCAGTTTCTCCTTTATAGTAGCAATCTCTTTGTCAGCTTTCTGAGCTTCCCTGATTTTATCCATCAAGTTTGACTGAATCTCCATTGCTGCTACATAGCCTCTCGGAACTATTTCTAAACATAGTTCACGAAGATTTTCTGCTAACTCCTTGGGTATTTCTCCCGTCATTAATGTATTGACATGGCTCTTACGGCTTAATGTGTCTGCTACTACATTAGCCTTTCCAGGATGATAATGCAATTTCATATCATAATCCTTGATAAGCTCCAACCATCTCCTTTGTCTGAGATTTAACTCCTTCTGTGTGAAAATGTACTTCAAACTCTTATGATCCGTGTACACCTCACAATGGTTTCCAATGAGAAAATGTCTCCATGTTTTCAAAGCATGCACTACGACTACTAACTCCAAATCATGCGTGGCATAATTCAACTCATGAGGCTTCAGTTGTCTTGAGGCATATGAAACAACTCTCCCTTCCTGCATAAGCACCGCCCCAAGTCCTCGACGTGAAGCATCACAATACACCTCATAATCTTTGGTCTGGTCTGGCAAAATCAACACTGGTGAGGTAACCAAACGTTTCTTCAACTCCTGGAAACTAGCCTCACATTCCTCTATCCATATGAACTTTCTTCAACAACTTAGTCATAGGCTTCGCAATCTTTGAGAAATTCTCAATAAATCTCCGGTAGTATCCTGCGAGTCCAAGAAAACTCCGGATCTCTCCAAGTATTGTTGGGGCTTCCCACTTGGTCACAGTTTCAACTTTAGCGGGATCTACTGATATACCTTCTCCTGATATAACGTGTCCGAGGAATCCTACTTCCTTCAACCAAAACTCACATTTGCTAAACTTGGCATATAATTGATGTTCTCTGAGCTTTCCAAGTACCAAACGCAAATGCTCCTTATGCTCCTCTTCATTCTTTGAATAAACCAGGATATCATCAATGAACACTACGACAAACTTATCCAAAAACTCCATAAACACTTTGTTCATCATGTTCATAAAATAGGCAGGTGCGTTAGTCAGACCAAGTGACATAACGGTATACTCATACAACCCATACCTGGTGGTAAAAGCTGTCTTCAGAATATCCTATTCTCGAATCTTCAACTGGTGGTATCCTGATCGCAGATCGATCTTGGAAAATACCTTAGCTCCTTGCAATCGATCAAACAGATCATTGATCATTGGTAGCGGGTACTTGTTCTTGATCGTTACTTCATTCAATCCTCGATAATCAACAACCATCCTTAACGATCCATCCTTCTTCTCCACTAGTAGTACTGGCGATCCCCAAGGCGAAGAACTTGGGCGAATATATCCCTTATCCAGTAACTCTTTAATATGCTTCTTAATTTCCACCAAATCCTTTGCTGGCATCCTATATGGTCTGTTTGATATTGGCCCTGTGCCTGGCAATAGCTCAATCAAAAACTCAATATCTCTATCCGGTGGCATGCCTGGCAACTCCTCTGGAAATACATCAGGGAAATCCCTTACCACTGGTACTTCCTCATGCACAACTCTTGTTAAGCAATTTACTTGAGTCCTCTTTGGCACATGTCGGGATACATACTTGATCCTTCTCCCTTCTGGGGTGGTAAGCAAAATTGACTTACTAGCACACTCAATATTCCCTTCATACTTTGATAACCAATCCATGCCTAATATCACATCCAATCCTTGGGATTCCAATACTATTAGGTCTGAGGGAAAAACGTAGTTACCAATCCTTAATGGTAACAGATCACACCATAGACTAGCCACATACTCTGCTCCGGGCAAGGTTACTAACATGGGTGACCTAAGGGCTTGGGTTGGTAGGTTATACTTATCCACAAATCCCCTTGAGATGTATGAATGCGATGCACCAGTATCAAAGAGAACGAGTGTAGTAAATGACTTAACCAAAAACTTACCAATTACTGCATCGGGCTGAGCTTCAACCTCCTCCATGCTAACGTGGTTCACCTGTCCCCCGTTGAAAGGGTTTGGCTTCTTCCCAGAACTTCCATTGCTATTTCCATTTTGTAATTCAGGACATTCATTGGCATAATGTCCTGTCTTCGAACACTTAAAGCAACTGACTTGGCTTAGGTCCTTCTTGGCTGGGGTTGAGGGGTTGGTGCGGTTCTGGCAGTTGCTTCCTCCATTGCCATTACCATTCTTGGTGCCATTGTTATTGTGCGAGCTACCTCCTCCATGGGTATGCTGAAAATGTCCTCCCGGTCTAGGGGTAAAACGTGGCTTTTGCTGAGCTCCTGAATTATACTTCCCTTGACCATACTTCCTCTTGTGATTCTCAATTTGCTGTTGCTTCCCTTCAATCATAAGAGCACGATCTACCAACTCCTGGTAGTTGTTGAAGGTGGCTACCATCAACTGCATGCTCAACTCATCATTCAGTCCTTCTAGAAACTTCTCCTGCTTAGCTGCATCCATAGCGACGTCATCTGGGGCATAACGTGCTAGCTTACTAAATTCCTCCACATACTGGCCAACTGTCCTTCCTCCTTGGCGCAAGTTGCGAAACTCACGCTTCTGCATGGCCATAGCTCCTGCTGAAACGTGTGAAGTACGAAAATCCTGCTGAAACTGGTCCCATGTGACAGTGTCTACTGGGAAAGTGGTTGTGAAATTCTCCCACCATGATTCTGCGGGTCCTTCTAGCTGATGTGCGGCAAACTTCACCTTCTCCGCACCTGTGCATCCTGCTGTGGTCAACTCCCTAGCTGTCTTGCGGAGCCAATCATCTGCTACTATCGGCTCGGTGCTACTGGAAAACACCAGCGGATTTAGCCTAAGAAAATGGGCTAAGTGGTCAACAGGTGGTGGTGGGTTGTTGTTGTTCCCCTGATTCTGATTTTGGACTAGCAACTGCATCAATGTGTTCTGCTGCTGGATCAACTAGGTGAGCTCCGGTGGGAAGGCAAATCCGGGGTCACGTCTCGGAGGCATCTGAGGGTTTAGAAAAGATGAGATATAAGAATAGAGGGGGTCTAAAGAGAAAACATTACCCATATGCACATGAGGCAAAAGCAAATAATTCACTTCAATCAAACAAGGGCATACAATCGATCTATCTATCGCAAAAGTGCTTGGACTACTATATTAACATGGTGGACTACTACTACTACTGATGAGGTGGTCTACTAGAAATATTCTTCGGTCGTTGACTCCATGATATCTGCTCCGGCTTCATCAACATAGTCATCATCGCTACTATCTGCTTCTGAGTCGGTGCCGTCGATGATGATGTAGTCTTTCGGGCTAATTTCCTGAGGTTCTTCGTCTTCATCTACTGGCGTAGGGTCTCCCATAAATATTCCAATCTTCTTGATCAGGTCGTCATTCTTCTCCACCAATACTTCAATTTCCTCTTCATAATCTTCACGTGTAGCCTTGAGTTCTTCCTCCAGTTCCTTGATTCTAGTCTTTGCCTTCTTCAGGTCTATCATGTTGGCGCACATCTGGTTCTCCTGTCGTCGAATGTGCTGGTTTAGCTCCTGGATAAAAGCTGCGATTGATCTATCCTTCCTGGTGCTGATCATCTCCCAGTGTTCATCTCAGCGCCCACAAATCTGGTAGATAGTATCCTTGAGATCCTTGCGGTAGACTTCTCCAATGTGTCCCATGGCGATGTGAGCTGCCATGCTCTTTCCTAGACTCCAAGTTGGTGCATCAAAAGAAAACTCTATGGGCTCAGTGACTGGCATGAACGTCCTTCCTGGAACTTGAACTTGAATCACCCAGCGCTCTTCTTCAGGTAAAGTGGCGTTGTAGGTTCCGGTGAATCTTGGTACTCCTATATTCAGGTATCTAGTGACTTCCTTCAAGTGGCGTCCAAAGGGTGTATCTTCATCCGGTTGTGTGAACTTGTTCCTTGCATCCGCCATCCTAAAGAGTAGAAAAGATGAGAGGTCAGAAGAGGAGAGAGTGAATAGTGATCTAGGTCTTGTGCTTAGTGGTCGTGTCCTACAGTCAGCGTGTGCTCTAATACCATCTCCGTAGTGACCAGACCTCAAACAATCTAATCTCTGTGCTCAGGTGTCATCCGATCAGTAATGTTGACACCACACAGTACTCGGAGGATTTATAGCAGAGTAGCAATCACACACTTATTACATCGAGTGTCTCAAAAGAGAACTTATTACAATAAATATGACTTAACGCCATCTAATAATGATAACATCGGAAGGCTTGGAAGATAAGTGAGTCCATCAACTCCAACGGCATCACTGAGTATAGAACCACGACCTAAAAACTCCTTAATCGTCGTTTGAAAAGTCTACAACATTAATGTTACAGCCCGAAAACGGGTCAGCACATGGAATATGCTCGCAAGGTAACACATAGAGAGTAATGGAATGAAACAGCTATACTATATGCATATTTGGCTGGTGGAAAGCTCTATGGTTACAGTTTTGCGTAAAGCCAATTGTTCCCTACTTCAAAGGAATAAAATTTAATTACTATCATCGTGGTTGTTAAACATTGAGAATGGTTGACATCATTCTCAATCCCAATTGAGCATCATCATTAAACATAACCCAACAAAATTAATTTAGAGTAACATGTTGAGATTCACATGAAAATCCAAGTACTAGATACTCAAGATGTCCATAACCGGGGACACGGCTAACCATGATTAGTTTATTACACTCTGCAGACGTTTGCGCACTTTTCCCCACAAGACTCGATCGCCTCCATTTGGTCTCTCGCACTACATGGTGTTTGAGAAGACGGATGACCGAGACATAGTCTTTCAGAAGCGCTAGCACCTTACGATCGGGTAGACCGTACCACCTACATCCCCTACATCTACTAGTCTACCACTGTAAGAGTTCGCACGACTTAGTCAACTATGCTAGAGACCATAATAGCTTGTGGCTGCACACAGAAGTTTCTAGTATGAATAGTCTCATGATCCCTTTGAGCCTGGGTGGCGGTCCAAAAGAAAATAGGCAAGTCCTGGAATACCTAGGTGCCTCAATCCACCCAGATGTGTGTTTAAGTTGCCACCTTAGATAAACCACTAATTAACAATCTCACATCTGTCATGGACTTCACTCACCCAATCCACGTCTACTAGCATAGCATGGCATAATAAGCAAACGTAGAAGTAACACCCAAAGGTTTGATAATAACAGGTAATAGGTACTACCTCATCTACTTCCCATCCCACAATTTAATTAGATCCTAATCATGCAATGTGTGAGGATTGATCTAATGAAATAAAACTGGGTAGTAGAAAAGGTATGATCAAAGTGTTACTTGCCTTGCTGATGATCCGCGAAACCTAACGATTCGAAGTAACAGGCGGCGCACTCTGGGTATT
The DNA here is from genome assembly GCF_018294505.1 of Triticum aestivum. Taxonomy (NCBI): domain Eukaryota; kingdom Viridiplantae; phylum Streptophyta; class Magnoliopsida; order Poales; family Poaceae; genus Triticum; species Triticum aestivum. The sequence continues at coordinate 192,219,537 of NC_057794.1, forward strand.
CTATCGCAGACAAACAAACAAGCATACAATAAGTACTCATCTAATGTACAGGTAAAACCCAAATAAGAGATCTAACCAGAATGTTCAACTTAAGAACTCCGATTGGCAAAAAGAATCAAATCGAACGAAACAACGAAAGACGAACGGCGAAAGAAAACAACTTTGTTCTAGTAATCTGGATCTAGGGCAAATTTTACAGTATCAAAATCTTGTTTAAGTTGGTTAAACGGATAGAGGGTTTCGAGACGAAACTCTAGGTGCTTGAATCGCCTGATTCCGATAAACGAGTGAAAAGTTAAACTAAAACGAAAATTGGATCAGGAATCGCGATCAGAGAAATCGCGGATTTAATCCGAGAAAAAGAAAAACGACGAACGCCAAATATTTTTTTTCTCTTTTTTTTCGGCACGGAAAACGAGGCGCGACGAACCTCGGGCGGCGGGATCGTCTGGGGCGGCTCCGGCGGCATGCGCGGATCGAGGCGGGGCTGATGGGCTGGGGCGGCTCAGGGCGGCGCTATTTAAAGGCTGCCCCCGGGCGGTGTCCCGCTCGGGTACGGCCCGAAGTCGGTTCGTTTTTTTTAATTATTCCGCTCGGAAGAAAAATTAAAAGAAATACTAAACGGACTCCAAAAATTCCGAAATAAATTTTCACGGGCTTCTAAAATCAAGCCGCACAAGGTGAACATTTATTTGGGCCCTAAATGCAATTTTGAAAAACGCACTTTTTCCCTAAATTCAAATAAAACACCGAAAAACTCCGAAATAAAATCTTATTTGATTTTTTTTATTAAATTCTCAATATTTCTTTATTTTGGGAAAGTCATTTTATTCCCTCTCTCATATTTTTGTAATAGAAATAATTGATGATAAAATAAATAAAATCAAATGATCCTATTCTCAAAATTTGAGAAAACTCAAATATGAAAATAACGAAATCCCCAACTCTCGCCGTGGGTCATTGAGTTGCGTAGAATTTTTAGGATCAACCAAAATGCAAAAATAAAATATGATATGCATGATGATCTAATGTATAACATTCCAAATTGAAAATTTGGGATGTTACATTTGAAGCCTTTGCTCTTCAGGATGTCTTTGAGTGTGTCATACCAAGCACGAGGGGCTTGTTTGAGGCCATACAGTGCCTTATTGAGTTTGTAAAGCATGTCAAGATGTTTTGGATCTTCAGAACCAGGCGGTTGTGCAACATACACTTCTTCTTCAATCTTGCCATTGAGAAAGGCACTCTTCACATCCATTTGATACAGAAGGATATTATGATGATTTTGCATAGGCTAGCAGTATGCGAATAGCTTCAAGCCTAGCCACCGGAGAAAATTTTTCATCGAAGTCAATTCCTTCAACTTGAGTGTATCCTTGAGCAACGAGACAAGCCTTGTTTCTGACAACTTGACCATGCTCATCTTGCTTGTTGCGATATATCCATTTAGTGCCTATGATATTGTGTTTACGAGGATCAGGACGCTTGACCAGTTCCCATACATTATTCAAGTCGAACTGTTGAAGCTCTTCTTGCATAGCTTGAATCCATTCAGGTTCCATGAAGGCTTCATCAACTTTCTTTGGTTCAGATATTGAGACAAATGCAAAGTGCCCACAGAAATTTGCTAGCTGAGTTGACCTTGAACGAGTGAGTGGACCAGGTGCATTGATGCTATCAATTATCTTCTCAATCTATACTTCATTTGCAACATGAGGATGAACTGGATGAAGATTTTGCTCTTGCTAATCATTGTCATCGTTTGAAGGATTGCCTTCAGGATGAGCATTGTCTTCAGGTTGATTAGGTGCAGAAATGATAAGTTCCTCTTCAGGCTGTACTTCAGACGGTATGATTTCTCTAGTTCCCATAAGCTTGATGGATTCACTAGGTGGAATTTCATCTAGCACATTTGTCAGGTGCTCTCTTTGCGAGCCGTTAGTCTCATCGAACCGCACATCCACAGTTTCAACCACTTTATAGTGAAAGAGGTTGAAGACTATGTAGGAGTGCGAATCCTTTCCGTAACCAAGCATAAAACCTCCATGTGCTTTCGGTGAAAATTTTGAAGTGTGATGTGAATCCTTGATCCAGCACCTAGCACCAAATACTCTAAAGTAACTAACATTTGGCTTATTACCAGTGAGGAGTTCATAGGATGTTTTCTTCAGAAGCTTGTGAAGATAAACACGGTTGATGACATGGCATGTAGTATCAATAGCTTCAGGCCAGAAATTTCTTGGTGTCTTCTATTCATCGAGCATCGTCCGAGCCATCTCAATGAGTGTTTTGTTCTTGCGTTCCATGATGCCATTCTTCTGCGACGTGTACGGAGCTGAGAACTCATGAGTGATGCCCAATGTATCAAGATAAGTGTCGAGGCCGGTGTTCTTGATTTCAGTGCCATTGTCACTTCTGATGTGCTTGATCTTGACGCCATAGTTGTTCATGGCTCGATTGGCGAAGCGTCTGAAGACATCCTGCACTTTAGTCTTGTAGAGGATTATGTGTACCCATGTATATCTTGAATAATCATCAACAATGATGAAGCCATAGAGACAAGCAGTAGTAGTTAGAGTAGAGTAGTGAGTAGGGATGCTTGGCCCTCGTCATCTTTCCATCTTCGCAGGCACCGCATAAGTGATCCTTCTTGAACTTGACACCCTCGATTCCTATGACGTGCTTCTTCTTTGCGAGAGTATGCAAGTTCCTCATGCCAGCACGCCCTAGCCTCCGATGCCAGAGCCAGCACTTTGAAGCTTTTGCAAGAAGACATATGTCAAGCTGTGGTCCTGCTGAGAAATCTACCATGTACAAATCATCTTTCCGATACCCTTCAAAGACTAGAGACTTGTCAGATTCCATTAGAACAAGGCAACGATATTTTCCAAATATCACAATCATGTTCAAATCGCAAAGCATTGATACAGACATTAAGTTGAAGCCAAGGGATTCAACAAGCATCACTTTATCCATGTGTTGTTCCTTTGAGATTGCAACTCTACCTAGACCCAATACCTTGCTTTTACCAGTGTCAGCAAATGTGATGTGACTCTTCTCAGATGGACGTAAGGTTGAGGCCATGAGAAGACTTTGATCACCAGTCATATGATTAGTGCATCCACTATCGATAATCCATTCTGAAGCAGCTGGTGTCATACCCTACAGAACAGTTAGTCGGATACGCTTCACGAAGAGTATTGTGAAGCATAAGCATTTGACGAGCAAGTGAATTATGAAAGCTCAGACCCAGGTTAGAACTGATAGGATGCTTGTTAAGTGACTTAGAAATGAAATATATAATAAGATCATTTGGGCATTTTATCTTGTGCCCCACAAGATGTTTTAGGTCCCCAGCAATAGCTTCAGACGCATTTGATTTTTGGCTGGAGACCTTTCCCTGCAAAAGAGAGTTAATTCTTCTTAACCACCCACACCTTCAGGGGTGGATTAGAAGCAATGAGTCCAAGTGCATCATCTGAGAACTTTGGCGTCGAATCCCTGGCAAATAGTTTTGCATGAGGTGAATAATACTAATAAGAATAAGCAGAGTATTTCTTGGTCTTATGAACATGGCGGTTTGATGAAACACGCTCATATTCATAGGCCTAAGTATGGTTTCCCTGCAATACATTTGTGTTAGTGCGACTCGGGTGAGTCCTCTGTCTGTATGAAGCCTTTGGACCATATGAAGCCTGTGGTCCGGGGTTTGTCTTCTTCCCTTGTGGTGTCATGACGACATTCACAGGAAGATTCTCCAGACACCTTTTCAGCACCCAGACTGTCTTCATAGGTGGCCCATGCCTGCAGTTAGTACCAATATACCTGGCAAAAACTTCACCATTCTGATTCTTAAACAGTTTATAGTTTGCATCAAAGGATTCATCAATGACAATAGAGTTAGCACAAGTGAAGCCAGATAGGGTGGATGGATCCACTGAAGGTTCCTTTGCATCAACCCATGTGGTTTTGGGGTACTTCTTGCTACCTCTTTTAGCACTGCGTTCGTTTTCCCCGAAGAGGAAGGGATGATGCAGCAAAGTAGCATAAGTATTTCCCTCAGTTTTTGAGAACAAAGGTATCAATCCAATAGGAGGCTACGCACGAGTCCCTTGTACCTGCACAAAACAAATAAATCCTCGCAACCAACGCAAATAGGGGTTGTCAATCCCTATAGGGCCACTTACGAGAGTGAGATCTGATAGATATGATAAGATAATATTTTTGGTATTTTTATGATAAAGATGCAAAGTAAAATAAAGGCAACGTAAATAGCAAAGCAAATAACTAAGTAGTAGGAGATTAATATGATAAAGATAGACCCGGGGGCCATAGGTTTCACTAGTGTCTTCTCTCGAGAGCATAAGTATTCTACGGTGGGTGAACAAATTACTGTTGAGCAATTGACAAAATTGAGAATAGTTATGAGAATATCTAGGTATGATCATGTATATAGGCATCACGTCCGAGACAAGTAGACCGACTCCTGCCTGCATCTACTACTATTACTCCACTCATCAACCGCTATCCAGCATGCATCTAGAGTATTAAGTTAAAAACAGAGTAACACCTTAAGCAAGATGACATGATGTAGAGAGATAGACTCATGCAATATGAAGAAAACCCCATCTTGTTATCCTCGATGGCAACAATACAATACGTGCCTTGCTGCCCTTACTGTCACCGGGAAAGGACACCGCAAGATTGAACCCAAAGCTAAGCACTTCTCCCATTGCAAGAAAGATCAATCTAGTAGGCCAAACCAAACTGATAATTCGAAGAGACTTGCAAAGATAACCAATCATACATAAAAGAATTCACAGAAGATTCAAATATTATTCATAGATAGACTTGATCATAAACCCACAATTCATCGGTCTCTACAAACACACCGCAAAAATAAGATTACATCGAATAGATCTCCAAAATATAGGGGGAGAACATTGCATTGATATCCAAAAAGAGAGAAGAAGCCATCTAGCTACTAACTATGGACCCGTAGGTCTGAAGTAAACTACTCACACTTCATCGGAGGGGCTATGGTGTTGATGTAGAAGCCCTCCGTGATTGATGCCCCCTCTGGCGGAGCTTCGGAACAGGCCCCAAGATGGGATCTCGTGGATACAGAAAGTTACGGCGGTGGAATTAGGGTTTTGGCTCCTGTTCTTATCGTTTGGGGGTACGTGGATATATATAGGAGGAAGAAGTACGTCGGTGGAGCAACAGAGGGCCCACGAGGGTGGAGGACACGCCCGGGGGGGGGGGGGGCAGGCGCGCCCCCCTACCTCGTGGCCTCCTGTTAGTTGGCTTGATGTAGGGTCCAAATCTCCTGAGTTGAATTTGGTGAGAAAGTCACGTTCCCGAAGGTTTCATTCCATTTGGACTCCGTTTGATATTCCTTTTCTTTCAAACCCTAAAACATGCAAAAAACAGCAATTCTGGGCTGGGCCTCCGGTTAATAGGTTAGTCCCAAAAATAATATAAAAGTGGATAATAAAGCCCAATAATGTCCAAAACAGTAGATAATATAGCATGGAGCAATAAAAAATTATAGATATGTTGGAGACGTATCACTGCTCAGGCTTCCAGTAAGAGCCATCAGCATTCATTTTCCTTTCGAACCCAACACCCTCTTTCCTAGGGTTTCGGTTCAGAATCTGCCTTTTGAGGACATCACATAGTGTCTGATGCCCTTTGAGACTTTTGTACATCCCTGTTTCAAGCAATGTCTTCAACCTAGCATTTTCATCAGCAATAGCAGTGGCATCCTCAGCAGAGGGGTTAGTTACCACATCAACAATTGAAGATATTGCAACAGTGGCAGCAATAGTACATTCAGCAATAGAAGTAGCATTATCACGCTCAAGGCATTTTAGACATGGTGGTTCAAATCCTTCCAGAGTGGGACTGATCTGTTGAGCGTGAAGTGACTCATTTTCCTTTTGAAGATCTTCATGAATTGCTCTCAATTTCTCAAGTTCTTGCTTCCTTTGAAGATAATCATAGGAAAGCTTTTCATGAGTTGTTGAGACGTTTCATGACGACTTTCCAGTTCCTCATACTTAACATGAAGATTTTTTATGTCTTCAGTTAAGGACTGAGATCGAGTCATTTCCGCGTCCAACAAGTCATCTCTTTTGTCTAACAGTTTTTGAATATGTTCCATAGCTCTCTGCTGTTCAGTTGCAATTTTAGCAAGTGTTTTGTAGCTGGGTTTGGAATCACAATCAGAGTCATCTTCACTGGATATTTGATAGTGAGCATTGCATGAGTTTACCTTGGCACCACGTTCCATGAAGCAATAGGTGGGAGCGGAGTCGTCCTTGTCATTAGCATCAGCGTTGGTGACGAAGTCATTGTCTTCAGTGTTGAAGATGGACTTGGCAACGTAGGCTGTAGCCAGACTTGCGACGCCAGAGTCAGACTCCTCCTCGGACTCCACCTCCGCCTCCTCAGAAGCAGACTCCTCCTCTGAATCCATTTCCTTGCCAACAAACGCACGAGCCTTGCCAGATGAGCTCTTCTTGTATGATGAAGACTTTGAGGAAGACTTGGAAGAAGACTTTGAGTATTTCTTTTTCTCCTTGTCATCATAATCATATTCCTTGCTCTTCTTCTTCTTCTTCTTCTTCTTCTTCTTCTTCTTCTTCTTCTTCTTCTTCTTCTTCTTCTTCTTCTTCTTCTTCTTCTTCTTCTTCTTCTTCTTCTTCTTCTTCTTCTTCTTGTTCTCATTGTCCCACCGTGGACACTCAGAGATGTAGTGACCAGGTTTCTTGCACTTGTGGCATGTTCTCTTCTTGTAGTCATGAGTAGAAGCTTCATCATTCCTTGAGCTGGATTGTGAAGACTTTATGAAGCCTTTCTTCCTAGTGAACTTCTGGAACTTCTTCACTAGCATAGCAAGCTCCTTTCCAACATCTTCAGGATCATCAGAACTGCAGTCAGATTCTTCTTCAGATGAGGAAACAACTTTTGCCTTCAAAGCGCGAGTTTGGCCATAGTTGGGACCGTAGATATCTCTTTTCTCAGAAAGCTGAAACTCATGTGTGTTGAGCCTTTCCAGTATGTCAGATGGATCGAGTGTCTTGAAGTCAGGGCATTCTTGAATCATCAGGGCTAGGGTGTCAAACGAGCTATCAAGTGATCTCAAGAGTGTCTTGACGATTTCATGATTGGTGATCTCAGTAGCGCCGAGAGCTTGAAGCTCATTTGTGATGTCAGTGAGGCGATCAAATATGAGCTGAACATTCTCATTGCCGTTTCTCTTGAAGCGGTTGAAGAGGTTGCGAAGGACACTGATCCTTTGATCTCTCTGGGTTGAGACGCCTTCGTTGACCTTGGAGAGCTAGTCCCAGACTAGCTTCGATGTTTCCAAAGCACTCACACGGCCATACTGTCCTTTGGTCAGATGACCATAGATGATGTTCTTGGCAGTAGAATCCAGTTGAATGAACTTCTTGACATTAGCAGGGTGACACCTTCACCAGTCTTGGGAACGCCATTCTTGACAACATACTAGAGGTCAACATCAATGGCTTCAAGATGCATACGCATCTTATTCTTCCAGTAGGGATATTCAGTTCCATCAAAGACGGGGCACGCAGCGGAGACTTTGATTATCCCTGCAGTCGACATAGCTAAAATTCCAGGTGGTTAAACCGAATCACACAGAACAAGGGAGTACCTTTCTCTGACACCAATTGAAAGTGGTAGTTATAGACTAGAGGGGGGGTGAATAGGCGATTTTTATGAAAGTCTTCAAAACATGGAAGTTTCGGAGACAAACGATAGAAATGAACCTGTAAACATGCAGCGGAAGGTAGACTACACTAGGCAAGCCATAGTCAAGTATTCAATGAAGTGAAAGCACGAAGACTAATAGTAGCTAGGCAGTACGGATCAGGATGGAAGATAGTATGAAGCCAATCAGAACAAACAGTCACACAGTGAAGACAAAAAGATAATGCAAACAGGCAATGACTTCACAAGTACGAACTGTAAATAAAGAGAAGGGATGGATAGAACCAGTTGCTTGTTGAAGACAATGATTTGTTGGACCAGTTCCAGTTGCTGTGACAACTATACGTCTGGTTAGGGAGGCTGAGATTTAACTTAGAAGACCGTGTCTTCACCTTATTCCCCTTGAGCTAAGGACACACAGTCCTCGCCCAATCACTTAGGTAAGTCTTCAAGGTAGACTTCCAAACCTTCATAGACTTCGTTCACCGGTGATCCACAATGACTCTTGGATGCTCAGAACGCGACGCCTAACCGGCTGGAGGATTCACCGTCCTCAAGTGTAACTAGTCTTCAAATCACACAAACAGGAAGACTTCAGTGATGCCTAACACTCTTTGGCTCTGGGTGTTTAGGGCTTTGTCCTTGCAAGGATTTCTCTCTCAAAGGCTTCGGAGGTGGGTTGCTCTCAAATGACAAAAGCCATGCACTAACTCTGAGCAGCCACCAATTTATGGTGTAGGGGGTGGGCTATTTATAGCCACTAGGCAACCCAATCTGATTTGTCCGAAATGACCCTGGGTCACTAAGGAACTGACACGTGTTCCAATGGTCACATTTCAAACACACGCGACAACTTTACTTGGGCTACAAATAAAGCTGACTCATCCATCTCTGGATAAGATTTGCTCTCATTGTCTTCACTCGAAGACATAGGATTTTGGTTAAGAATCACTTCAGTCACTCTGACTTTGTTCACTGGGACCCCACCTAATAGTACGGTGGTTCCTATGACTCAACAAAGAAGAGAAGGAAACAACAAAACAACTAAGTCTCCGCGCTCCATAGTCTTCACGCGATGTCTTCCCTTATCATAGTCTTCAATGTGAATATCTTCACATACCACCTTTGTCTTCAATGTCTTCATACATTTTTAGGGGTCATCTCCGGTAGGTAAACCGAATCAATGAGGGACTACTACCTGTGTTATCCTACAATTCTCACAAACACATTAGTCCCTCAACCAGGTTTGTCATCAATACTCCAAAACCAACTTGGGGTGGCACTAGATGCACTTACAACTGCCCTGCGACATCATTCATGACTCACTCGAGTGCGCATGTGCGAAGAGAAAGAAGCTGAGCTTGATCGGCAGGACAGTTTAGATGCCCTGGAGGAGGAGCGTGACGTTGCAAAAGCCCGCTCCGCATTCTATCAGCAACAGGCTCGACGGTACCAAAGCAGAGAAGTACGGGCCAAAACTTATAACGTTGGTGAACTCGTTCTATGCCTACCAGAGAAGAAAAAGGACAAGCTCAAGCCCAAAGGGGAATGTCCCTTCGTCATTGACAAAGTTCTAACCGGTGGAGCGTACCGTCTGCGGGATGCATCGAACAATCGACTCGAGCCAAACCCATGGAACGTGGCCAGACTCCGAAGGTTCTACGCCTAGTGTCGGACTCTGTGTTCGTCTCCTTACCTCCGCCTTTTTATATATATCCATTATCTGTCTTTCTTTCTTTCTTCCCTTTTTCCTTCACAGCCTTAAAAGGTTAAAATGTGTCTTGACTACACAATCTTGATGCGCCTTGCGTGCTCATTATACCTGGGGGCTTTTTATACAGAGGCTTAATATAATTACTTTCCGAGCTCTATGCCCCCTACACATGTGTTACTTTTCCACATGTACCTTTTCTTCGCCATTATATGCATCGATATGACTTAAGTTTTGGCCAAGCTGGGTTGCCTGGCTCTTGTGTTTATGCCCTACGTTCCCGTTAATTCGTCTAGGGCATAAGGGGAGCACCTCTGTGATTGTTACTGCCGGGTCAGCCGGATGTGTACCTCAGATTGGGTGAAGCCGAAAGCTAGCGTTCTTAAGGGAATATTCGGTCGTGAATAAAAGATGACTTTTACTTATTGCAATACATGCCCCCAGATGTTTATATCCTGCGTCTCTTTTCACAGTTCAGACATGCACATTAATGCATGCGTACCCATGGAAAGGAACCCTTAACGGAACTATTCTCCCTGGAAGATGTTTCTTACTATCCATGTAATATAACATAGCTAGTAGGGTACTTGTCTGTTCAAGCACTTATGACCCCTACGTCTAGTTTCCACGTGTACCCTGGTTTTTACATAAGTGAGCGGGTATTTGGATACACTCGGTCGAAGTGAAAAGGCCATGACAAATGATTTACAATCCGGCTAGGGACAATATATGTCACTTGAAGTACACAGTCACTTAGACTGACTAAATTCTTCTTCTATACCATCCAACAGGCTGTCTAGCCTACAATCCTGTTGGGAATACTTTGCGGCTAACTTTACCTGGTCATACACTAGACTAACAGGGATCTCATTCCCACCAGAACCCACAGGTCCGACCTCGGCCATGTGGTTCAGGTCAGCCTTGGTATATCGAGTCTTCACCATGGCCCAGGCTTCCCTTGCACCTTGTCGGCAGGCAGATATCTTCCATAATCGGAAGTGTCTCCGCGCTCCCTTGAGCATCTCTACGAGCTCCACCATGCCTCCTGGCAGGGAGGCGGATGGACACAAGGCCTGGGTAATGCCCTACATCACCTGCCGAACTTGTTCGTGCAGTTGTGAGAGCTCTGGCAGAAGATTACCCGCAGACCCGGGCATCTCCTCTCTGGGATGACCCGTCAGCATACCTACAGATATAACTTTGTTAGCCACTTTCTTCGCCGAACTCTATAAAAGTTCGTTCAAGCACTTACTAAAAATGCCGCGTCGAAGATCCTTATTCTCCTTTACGGAGTCCGCTAGCTGGGCCCGAACATCTTCAGTTCAACACCCAGCCGGGTATTGGCATCTTGGAGATTGTTTCTCTCCTGCCTAACCCGCGTAAGCACGCGCTCGCTAGCCTCTAACTATCGTTGAGCATGTTACTCATCCCCTCGCACAACCTTCGGATTCACTCCAGGGTCATCTGCAGAATCTATTGTTAGATTTGCATGCATGCCGAATACTAACTGGTACATGACATTTCATTCTTTTTGATCAGAACAAGTGTTACCAGATGGGGCCTTCTTGGACTCCTTCATTTCGGCAACTGCGGCCCGTAGCTGGGCTTTGCACTCCTCCAGCTCTTGAGATAACTGGGTATTCTTCTGCGTAAGAACCTACGCATATAATGATCCTTAAATCAGTTGTGCCAACTGTTTCAATTCTCAGGGGCTACTGATATACATAATTATCAGATTTTCCTACCCATATATCCTTTACATACTGGTCTGTAGCTCTGGCAAGACCACTTTATTATATAAACTAATGTGCATGTCTGAACTGACGCAATGTTGGACGAGGTCCTGTGCGTCTGCTCGGGCTGTTGGCCAGTAGAAACCTGTACGGAAGGCCTTGCTTACAAGGGCCTGAGCTGTGGCGTGATGGCCACCAAGTCCGGCATGAATTTCTGCCAAAAGTTGCCATGCTTCCTCTTCGGAGATACACCTTTGAAGTACTCCGGCAGCGCTTTTCTTATAATGCTCTCCCCCGTGGACCTTGTAGGCTTTAGACCTCCGCACAATACAATGTGCCTTGTTTGGGTCCTCAGGGAGTTCTTGCCTATTTAGGTAAGCCAAGAAGGGTTCTGTCCACGGGGCGATGACAACCATAATCACGTGGGCCGAAGGTGTTATTTCGGTGGCGGAGCCTCCGATTACGTCAGAGTGCTCAGGATCTGGTGTTGTGGCAGGATCCGAACTGCTGTTGCCGGTCTCCCCTTCCCATACCACGGATGGCTTAAACAGCCTTTCCAAGAAGATATTAGGTGGGACAGGGTCGCGCTTAGCGCCGATGCGGGCGAGGATATCCGCCGCTTGATTGTTTTCTCGGACCACATGGTGGAATTAGAGCCCCTCGAACCGAGCTGACATTTTGAGGACGGCATTGCGGTAAGCCGCCATTTTTGGGTCCTTGGCGTCAAAGTCTCCATTTATTTGAGATATTGCAAGGTTCGAATCCCCACGCACCTCTAGGCATTGAATGCCCATGGAGACTGCCATCCAGATACCATGCAATAGGGCCTCATATTCTGCTGCATTGTTGGAGTCTGTGTATAATATTTGGAGTATGTATTGTACTGTATCTCCAGTGGGGGATGTCAGGACGACACCTGCCCCCAGACCAGCCAGCATCTTAGAGCCATCGAAGCGCATGATCCAATTCGAGTATGCGCCATACTCTTTAGGGAGTTCGGCTTCTGTCCATTCGACAACGAAATTAGCCAGTACTTGCGACTTAATGGCTCGCCGAGGTTTGTATGTTATGTCGAATGGGAGGAGCTCAATAGCCCATATGGAAGTCCGGCCCATGGCATCGCGGTTATTTATTATGTCGTTGAGTGGTACTTCAGAGGCCATCGTAATTGAACACTCTTGAAAGTAGTGTCATAGTTTTCGGGATGCCATGAAGACCGCGTATGCTATCTTTTGATAATGTGGGTACCGTGATTTGCATGGAGTGAGGACAGTGGATACGTAGTATACCGGCTTTTGAAGTAGGAACTTATGTCCATCCGTCTCTCGTTCGATGACGAGCACTGCGCTTACAACTTGATGTGTTGCCGCTATATATAACAGCATTGGTTCACCGATATTTGGCGCGGCCAAGATTGGGTTATTGGCCAAGAGGGCTTTTATTTCTTCCAATCCGGCCGTGGCCGCATCTGTCCACTCGAAGTGTTCGGTGCGCCGAAGAACGCGATAAAGAGGTAATGCCTTTTCTCCTAGTCGGGAGATAAAGCGGCTTAAGGCAGCCACACATCCGGTTAATTTTCTTGATTTGCTTGAGGTCTGTTGGGGTAGCCAACTGTGACAGAGCTTGGATTTTAGCTGGATTTGCTTCAATTCCTCTATTGGAAACGATGAAGCCTAAGAGCTTTTCGGCGGGCACGCCGAAAACGCATTTTTCCGATTGAGCTTGATGTCATATGTTTGGAGATTTGCGAACGTAAGCCTCAAGTCGTCTATTAAGGATTCGACATGTCTTGTTTTAATGACCACATCGTCTACGTATGCCTCCACTGTTTTGCCGATTTGTGCTTCCAGGCATGTCTGAATCATACGTTGATAGGTTGCACCGGCGTTTTTGAGCCCGAAAGGCATGGAGTTAAAATAGAAGGGGCCGTATGGAGTGATGAATGCCATTGCGGCTTGATCGGACTCCGCCACCTTGATTTGATGGTATCAGGAGTATGCGTCGAGGAAACACAATGAGTCGTGTCCTGCGGTAGCGTCTATAATTTGATCGATGCAGGGGAGGGGGAAGGGATCCTTGGGGCAAGCCTTGTTAAGGTCCTTGAAATCGACACATAGGCGCCAGGATTTGTCCTTCTTTGGTACCATCACCAGGTTTGCTAGCTAGTCCGGGTGTTTTGTTTCTCTAATGAATCCGGCCTCGAGTAACTTGGGTAGCTCCTCTCCCATGGCTTGTCACTTAGGCTCTGAGAAACGCCGAAGAGTCTGTTTGACTGGCTTGAATCCCTTTAGAATGTTTAGGCTATGCTCGGCCAGCCTGTGTGGGATTCCTGGCATGTCTGAAGGATGCCAGACGAAGATGTCCCAATTCTCATGCAAGAACTCCCGTAGTGCGGCGTCTGTTGTGGGGTTAAGTCGTGCCCCGATGGATGCTGTTTTTGTAGGGTCCGTTGGGTGGACCTGGAATTTGACTATTTTGTCTGCTGGTTTAAAAGAGGTGGATTTGGGTCTTTTGTCGAGTGCCATGTCATCCCGGTCCACTGTGGAGCACAGCGCAGTTAATTCTTCGGCCGCGAGGGCTTCAGATAATGCCTCGAGGGCCAGTGCGGCGGTTTTATTTTCGATGCGGAGTGCTATGTCCGGATCACTTGCTAGAGTGATGATTCCATTTGGCCCGGGGCATCTTGAGCTTCATCTACCCGTAATGGTGTATAGCTCGGAAGATCATGAATGCCTCCTGCCCTAAAAGGGCGTGGTATCCGCTACTAAACGGGGCCACTTGGAATGTAATTTCTTCAGACCTGTAATTCTCCGGCATGCCGAATACCACATCTAGTGTGATCTTTCCTGCACATCATGCCTCCCGACTAGGGATTATTCCTCGGAAGGTCGTGCTGCTTTGCTCAATGCAGCTCTTGTCTATTTCCATTTTCCTAAGAGTCTCCTCGTAGATGAGGTTTAATCCGCTGCCACCGTCCATGAGCACTTTAGTAAGTCGGAAGCCGTCCACAATTGGACTAAGGACCAAAGCGGCTGGTGCTCGGGCTGTTCGGAATTGAGGTTTGTCACTGGCATTGAAGGTTATAGCCATGCCATTCCATGGATTTATTGTTGCAATGTGGCATACTTCGGCGAGGCTGCGGAGTGCTCACTCGCGCCTATTATTTGAGGAGAAAGTCTCGAAGACTGTCAGTACTGTATTGTTATTTTCCATGGGATGGTACTCTATGGTATTGTTGATGAGGAGGTCCTCGCCGCTCATGGCCACCTGCTGGAGTATCCAACATGCTCTAAGGCTATGTGTTGGCATGGTATCCGGTGTACTGTGAATTTTGCATGGTCCATTGAGCCATCCCTCCAATACGGTTCCTCGCCCTGTAGTGGGCTTTGGTTTCTTTGTAATTGGGCCGGGTGACTTACGAGAGTACACCCTTTTAGTTTGGATGGAGGGTTTAGTGAGAGCTAGAGGATCATAGAATTTTTTTTGGGTTTTCCAGCTGCTTTCCATCGCGCAGTACTTCTGTACTAAGGCCGCCAAGTCAGCGAAGTGTGCTATGTCATGGATAATTATGGCATTGAGGATTCCCTTGTTCGTGCAATTTTTGCAAAAGAATGAAATTGCGTCTTCCTCGCGACATTCCTTGACCTTGCTCATTACAAGGAGGAATCTGGCCCAAAAATGATGTACTGTCTCTTGGGGCTCTTGTCTAATGTGGGAAAGATCACTTATGTGAAGGTGGGTGGGTAGATTTAGGTCCAAACCCTGACCCGATCTGAGACCAAGGGGCAGAGGAGTTTCCGAGCTTGGTAGTTTGGGCTCCAGGACGTTGCCCCATAGTCCTGGCTCGCTATCCGATTCTAGGTTCAAAGATTGGGCCATGTCCTCCCGTAGACAGGTATCCGGCTCGGAGAGCTCGGGAATCCGGACATAGTTTGTCCTTAAAATAGAGGAAGAATCGTCGTGTCGCTCCTCCACCACCGCTATCTGATGGGTGACCGGCGGAGAGTTAATCTCCCTTCGGCCGGGTTTAAGCCTGATCCGATCATAGTCCATAGCGACTCCCAAGGCGGCGATGCAATCCAAGAGCTCGTTCAAAGAAGAGAGCTCCATTGGATCCATCTGCTCGGTAAATCCCGAGTCGATGTGGAGGCTGTTTTTGATGACCCGAGAAGTCATCATCGGTGCGACGGCCGAACGGGCGGTCATGACGAAGCCGCCTAGTCGGAGAGCTTGGCCTACAACCAGGGCTCCCCCAGAGGTAATGTTGTCCTTAACAACCAGACGAGCCATCAGGCCTTATCGTGACGGCACAGTGGAACTCTCAATGAAAGCACCAAAGTCGGTGTCAAAACCGGCGGATCTCGGGTAGGGGGTCCCGAACAGCGCGTCTAAGGCTGATGGTAACAGGAGGCGGGGGACACAATGTTTACCCAGGTTCGGGCCCTCTTGATGGAGGTAATACTCTACTTCCTGCTTGAGTGATCTTGATGATATGAGTATTACAAGAGCTGATCTACCACGAGATCGTAGAGGCTAAACCCTAGAAGCTAACCTATGATTATGATTGTTGTTGTCCTACGGACTAAACCCTCCGGTTTATATAGACACCGGAGGGGGCTAGGGTTACACAGAGTCGGTTACAAGGGAGGAGATCTACATATCCTAATTGCCAAGCTTGCCTTCCACCCAAAGGAGAGTCCCACCCGGACACGGGACGAAGTCTTCAATCTTGTATCTTCATAGTACAATAGTCCGGACAAAGTATATAGTCCGGCTGTCCGAGGACCCCCTAATCCAGGACTCCCTCACCCTATACTTGTGGTCATCACTGGGCTAAGCACAACCCACCATGGCGCGCCTGGGGGGCCTAGCGTGCCCTGGTGTTTTGTGCTCATCAGGTGCCCCCTCCGGTAGTTATTTACTCCAGTATTTTTTATATAGTCCAAAACAATTCTCCATAAATTTTTATCTCATTTAGAGATGTTTAGAATAGGTAACTATGACGTAGCTTTTTCAGGTCCAGAATTCCAGCTGCCAGAATTCTCCCTCTTTGTGTAAACCTTGCATATTATGAGAGAAAAGGAATTATAATTACTCCATAAAGTATTATTATGCATAAAAACATTATAAATAATAGTAGGAAAACATGATGCAAAATGGACGTATCACTATGCATGCCCCTAGGGTGATAGATTGGTAGGAAAAGACCATCGCTCGTCCCTGACCGCCACTCATAAGGAAGACAATCAATAATAAATCATGCTCCAACTTCTTAGCATAACGGGCGACCATACATGCATGCTACAGGAATCACAAACCTTAACACAAATATTCCTACTAAACCACAATTTCTTACTAGCACAACCCGCATATTACCACCTTTATATCACAAAACTATTGCAAGGAATCAAACATATCATATTCAGTTATCCACATGAAAGTTTTTATTAGACCCCTCTTGAATATCTATCATATTAGGACCAAATCCATAAGCCATACTAATTGCCATTACTATTATCAACTCTGAAAAATATATAAGTGAAGCATGAGAGTGCAACTATTTCTTTAAAGTACAACCACCGCCATGCTCTAAAAGATATAAGTGAAGCACATAGAGCATTCTAACAAATCACGAATAATGTGTGTCCCTCTAAAAAAGGTGTGTCCAGCAAAGAAGATTGTGACAAACTAAAAAGCGAACAAAGAAAAGGCTCGTATAATACATGACACTCCAAGCAGAACTCATATCATGTGATGAATAAAAATATAGCTCCAAGTAAAATTATCGATAGTTGGTAGAAGCAAGAGGGGATGCCTTCCGGGGCATCCCCAAGCTTAGATGCTTGGGAGTCCTTGAATATTACCTTGGGGTGCCTCTGACAACCCCGAGTTTAGGCTCTTGCCATTCCTTATTCCTCCATCCATCGTGATCTCACCCAAAACTTGAAAACTTTAGCACACAAAACTCAACAAAACCTTCGTGAGATCCATTAGTATAATAAAGCAAATCACTACTTTAAGTACTATTGTAAACCCACTCATATTTTATTATTGCATTTTACCTACTATATTCTAACTTCACCATGGCTTATAGCCCCTGATACAATCCATAGATTCATCAAAACAAGCAAACAATGCAACGAAAATAGAATCTATAGAAAACAAAACAACCTGTAATAATTCAAACAATGACCATACTTATGTTACTCCAAAAATTATGAAAAAATAGGAAATCATGGGCAATTTGTATGTCAATCATTTGTAAAAAGTTCAGAATTTTATCGTGCTCCAGCAAATTTTAACAATTCTACTACTGAACACAAAAGTTTTTGTTTTTGCACACAATTAAAGCAACTATCAACCAAATCATCCCAAAGGCTTTGCTTGGCACAAACACTATTTAAACACAAAAACACACAACCATAAAAGTAGCATAATTGTGTGCACCCAAAAGAAACAAAAAAAATAAACAAGACAATTAAAATAACTATTGGGTTGCCTCCTAACTAGCGCTATCATTTTTGCGCCCCTAGCTAGGCGTAATGCCTAGTTTTTGCAATCTTGTTGGGGATTTTCTCAAACCCTGGAGGTTCCTTACGCTTCCCATTATTTTCTGAAAATGAAGCAATTTGCATATCTAAAGCATCTAGATGCTTATTTGAAAGAGTAATCAATGTATTCGTGCGGTTGAGATTCCCACTAATATTTTTTAAGAGGTTCATTAGACTTTTGTAACTCAACCAAATTTTTCTGCATATCACTTAACTTCTCCAAGATTTGAATTCCCTCTTGAATGTAATTAAATCCCTTTTGTGGAGGAGGGGCTCCCACTATTCCCTCCACTATTTCATAAGCAATGATGGAATCGTAGTAAAATTTTCATATCCCCTTTTATAGTGCAAACATGATAAGATTTCAACATTCTATACCAAGCATCTTTCAAATTTTCTCCTTGCTTTTGTTTGAAGTAAATATCTTCTGTAAGTGCATCTAGTGCCACCCCTAGTTGGTTTTGGAGTATTGATGACAAACCTGGTTGAGGGACTAATGTGTTTGTGAGAATTGCAGGATAACACATATAGTAGTCCCTCATTGATTCGGTTTACCTACTGTAGATGACCCCTAAAAATGTGTGAAGACATTTAAGATAATGGTGGTATGTGAAGATATTCACATTGAAGACTATGACATGAGAAGACATCACATGAAGTCTTTGGAGCGCAAAGACATAGTTGTTTCGTAGTTTCATTTTCTTCTTTGTTGAGTCATAGGAATCACCGTACTGTTAAGTGGGGTCCAAGTGAACAAAGTCGGACTGACTAAAGTGATGCTCAACCAAATCCTATGTCTTCAAGCAAAGACAATGAGAGAAAATCTTATCTAGAGCTTGGTGAGTCAGCTTTACTTGTAGCCCAAGTCAAGCTGCCGCGTGTGTTTGAAATCTGACCGTTGGAACACGTGTCAGTTCCTTAGTGACCCAGTGTCATTTCGAACAAATCAGACCGGGTTGCCTAGTGGCTATAAATAGCCCACCCTACACCATAAATTGGTGGCTGCTTAGAGTTAGTGCACGGCTTTTGTCGTTTGAGAGCAACCCACCTCCGAAGCATTTGAGAGAGAGAGATATCCTTGCGAGGACAAATCCCAAAACACCCAGAGCCCAAAGAGTGTTTGGCATCACTGAAGTCTTTCTGTCCGCGTGATCTGAAGACTTGTTACACTTGAGGACTGTGAATCCTCCAGCCGGTTAGGCGTCGTGTTCTGACCATCCAGGAGTCATTGTGGATCGCCGGTGAACGAAGTCTGTGAAGGTTTGGAAGTATACCTTGAAGACTTACCTGAGTGATTAGGCGAGGACTGGGTGTCCTTAGCTCAAGGGGAATAAGGTGAAGACACGGTCTTCTGAGTTAAATCTCAGCCTCCCTAACCAGATGTACAGTTGTCACAACAACTGGAACTGGTCCAACAAATCCTTGTCCTCACCAAGCGACTGGTTCTATTTTTTCCCTCTCTTTATTTACAGTCTGTCTTCGTGAAGTCATTGCCTGCCTGTGTTACCTATTTGACTTCAATGTGTGACTTCTATTGTTCTTTGGCTTCATACTATCTTCCATCCTAATCATCACTACCTAGCTGCTATTAGTCTTCATGCTTTCACTTCATTGAATACTTGACTATGGCTTGCCTAGTGTAGTCTACCTTCCACTGCATGTCAATAGGTTCATTTCTACTGTTTGTCTTCGAAACTCCCATGTTTTGTAGACGTTCATAAAAATCGCCTATTCACCCCCTCTAGTCGATAACTATCGCTTTCAATTGGTATCAGAGCAAGGTACTCCCTTGTTCTGTGTGATTCGGTTTAACCACCTAGAGTTTTAGCTATGTCGACGGCAGGGATAATCAAAGTCTTCGCTGCGTGCCCTGTCTTCGATGGCACTAATTACCCCTACTAGAAGAATAAGATGCACATGCATCTTGAAGCCATTGATGTCGATCTATGGTATGTCGTCAAGAACGACGTTCCCAAGACTGGTGAAGGTGTCACCCCTGCTGATGTCAAGAAGTTCGTTCAACTAGATTCTACTGCCAAGAACATCATTTGTGGTCATCTGACCGAAGGACAGTATGGCCGTGTGAGTGCTCTGGAAACGTCGAAGCTAGTCTGGGACTGGCTCTCCAAGGTCAATGAAGGCGTCTCAACCCAGAGAGATCAAAGGATCAGTGTCCTTCGCAACCTCTTCAACTGCTTCAAGAGAAACGACAATGAGAATGTTCAGATCACGTTTAATGGCCCCACTAACATCACAAATGAGCTTCATGCTCTCGGCGCCACTGAGATCACCAAGCATGAAATCGTCAAGACACTCCTGATATCACTTGACAGCTCATTTGACACCCTAGCCCTGATGATTCAAGAACGCCCTGACTTCAAGACACTCAATCCGTCTGACATACTTGAGAGGCTCAACACACATGAGTTTCAGCTATCTGAGAAAAGAGATATCTATGGTCCCAACTATGGCCGAACTCGCGCTTTGAAGGCAAAAGCTGCTTCCTCATCTGAAGAAGAATCTGACTGCAATTCTGGTGATTCTGAATACATTGGAAAGGAGCTTTCTATGCTTGTGAAGAAGTTCCAGAAATTCACCAAGAAGAAAGGCTTCAAAAAGTCTTCACGGTCCAGCTCAAGAAGCTTCTACTCATGATCACAAGAAGAGAACATGCCACAAGTGCAAGAAACCTAGTCACTACATCTCTGAGTGCCCGTAGTGGGACAATGAAAACAACAACAAGAAGAAGAGCAAGGAATATGATTCTGATGACAAGAAGAAGAAAAAATCCTCAAAAGTATTCTTCCAAGTCTTCATCAAAGTCTTCATCACACAAGAAGAGCTCATCTGGCAAGGCTCGTGCTTTTGTTGGCAATTAGATGGATTCAGAGGAGGAGTCTGCTTCTGAGGAGGCAGAGGTGGAGTCTGAGGAGGAGTCCGACTTTGACATTGCAAGTCTGGCTCTAGCTACAACCTACGTTGCCAAGTCCATCTTCAACACCGAAGACAATGCCTTTGTCACCTATGCTGATGCTAATGATAAGGACAACTCTGCTCCCACCTACTGCTTCATGGCACGTGGTGCCAAGGTAAACTCACGCGATGCTTACATTCAAACATCAAGTGAAGATGACTCTGATTGTGAATCCAAACCCAGCTACAAAACACTTGCTAAAATTGCAACTGAACAACAGAAAGCTATGGAACATATTCAAAAACTGATAGACAAAAGCGATGACCTGTTGGACGCGGAAATGACCCGATCTCAGTCCTTAATTGAAGACATAAAAAATCTTCATGTTAAGTATGAGGAACTTGAAAGTCGTCATGAAACGCTCTCAACAACTCATAAAAAGCTTTCCTATAATTATCTTCAAAGGAAGCAACAACTTGAGAAATTGAGAGCTGTTCATGAAGATCTTCAAAAAGAAAACGAGTCACTTCACGCTCAACAGATCAGTCCCGCTCAGGAAGGATTTGAACCACCATGTCTAAGATGCCTTGAGTGTGATAACACTACTTCTGTTGCTGAATGTTCTACTGCTGCTACTGTTGCAATATCTTCAACTGTTGATGTGGTAACTAACCCCTCTGCTGAGGATGCCACTGCTATTGCTGATGAAAATGCTAGGTTAAAGACATTGCTTGAGACAAGGATGTAAAAAAGTCTCAAAGGGCATCAGACACTATGTGATGTCCTCAAAAAGCAGATTCTGAACCGAAACCCTAGGAAAGTGGGTGTTGGGTTCGAGGGGAAAATGAATGTTGATGGTTCTTACTGGAAGCCTGAGCAGTACCCCAAAACCACATGGGTTGCTGCAAAGGAACCTTCAATGGATCCATCCACCCTATTTGGCTTCACTTGTGCTAACCCTATTATAATTCATGAATCCTTTGATACAAACTATAAACTATTTAAGAATCAGAATGGTGAAGTGTTTGCCAGGTATATTGGTACTAACTGCGGGAATGGGCCACCTATGAAGAAAATCTGGGTGCCCAAAAGGTGTTTGGAGATTCTTCTTGTGAATGTCGTCAGACACCACAAGGGAAGAAGACAAACCCCAGACCAAAGGCTTCATATGGTCCAAAGGCTTCATACAGACACATGACTCACCTGAGTCACCCTAACGCCAATGTTTTGTAGGAAAATCATACTCAAACATATGAATATGAGCGTGTATCATCAAACCGCTATGTTCATAAGACTAAGAACTACTCTGCTATTCATACGAGTACTATTTGCCTCATGCAAGGCTATTTGCTAGGGCTCCAAAGCCGAAGTTATCAGATGCTAAAACATCTTGTTGGGCGCAAGATAAAATGCCCAAATGGTCTCACTATGTATTTTGTTCCTCAATCGCTTGCCATTCATCCTATCAGTCCTAATCTTGATCTGAGCTTTGATAATCTTCTTGTGCATCTGTAACGCCCCAAGACCGGAGCCTCAGATGCCTTCCAGGGTTTTCGGGTTTCTTCGTGTGTTTATTTTGTTCCGTTGCATTTCATCTTTGCATCATGTGCATTGCATCATGTCATCATGCAACCCGTTTTAAAACTCAACTAAATAAATTGCATGGATCTTTGGTCCATTTAAACCGAGGGAATTCACATGGTGATTCTCTTTATAACATATCCTCCCGATATTAGGGAGCTATATCAAATATTCCATTTTCAGAATCACCTATAACACACTTGCAAATAATCACATGCCTTTTTTTCCCGCTTCAAGTTTGGTCCTCAAACTTTGCCCATATTTTCTTTCATCGCTTTACCGATCTCCACCAAATTTCTGAACATTTTTGGACTCTCCAAAAATGTTTTGTTAATTCAAACTTATTTGAATCACATTCAAATGTGTTTGAATGCAGTCCTTCCAAGCAGTGCCAAATGCATTTTCTTGGAACGAACTCATGTTTATGAGTCCGGAAAATTTAACCGCATGCCCAAATATTTTCTCTAACCCCTCCTTTTCCATTTTTCTCCTCTCTTTGTTTTTCCGTTAAAGGCTATATGAGAGAGAGACAGAAGAGAGATAGCCCAGGACGGCCCATCCTTCCCCGCAACCCACGTAAACCTACTTCCTAATCCTAGGCCCAACGAACCAACCTCCCTCTCCTCACGATCTCCTCTCCCCTCGCGCCGCCTGGAGAGCGCCCGCGCCTCCCGATCTGTGACCCTCCTTCCATCACTCCCCTACCTGATCCCCTCCGGCCGCGAGCACCCGTCTCCGACGCTCACGCCCGATCCCCCTCCGGCAGCCACGCCCAGCGCCGGCCCTGCCGCCAAGCGATGCCCGCTCTTTGGTCCAGCGTCCCGCGCTGTCCCCGTCGCCATCGTCCATCCTGTCACCGGAGCCCGGCGCCTCTACCCTGCCTCTGCTCCTGCATGCTTCGCCTCCCCGTGCTCCAGTTGCACCGACGTCCGGAGCTCCAAGTCCTCCACCTCCGTTGTTCGCCCCAATATCCGGCGAGGTCACGGCCGGACCCAAATCCGGTGCCCCGTCCCCATTGTTGTTGACCTCCACCGCAGGAGCAGCGTGGTCGCTGCCCTGCTTCTGTGTTGTTCACCAGGGCCCGCAGGAGGCCGCGCGAGCCTGCATTGACCACGTCGGTGTGGGTCCTTTTTGCCTGCAGCTGTCGCCATGGAACCGAGCTTAGAGCTCCGCTGCTGCCTTGGTGCTGCTATGCCCAACTCCTCCTTGACAGTTGCCTCGTCTCCGGCCCTGCCCATTGGAGCCATGCCTCCCGGTGCCCGCAGCCACGTCGCCGGTCTTCTGTCTCGACCCAGCATCTTTCCCTTGTGGCATCTATTTAGGTGCAGCGCCACAAGTTTTGCCTCTGTGCACCCGGGTGATGTTGGCAGTGGAGTACCTCGACGCCCGACGCCTAAAACGATCACCGAATCGGAAATAACACCAAGTACTAGGTCAACGAGGACCGCCAAGTTCGTCTTCCGCCGTCTCCAAAATCGCCAAGTACCACGACGATACGTGAACGACCACCGCCGACCCCAAGTTACTCGGATTCGTCAAGTACCTCTACGAAAACGTTGTACGACTACTTCTGTGGCTGAAAACCCGTGTACAACTACCATCGCCGTGTACGACTACCTCCACGACGAACGTCCCGAGAACGTCTACTTCCTCTACTTTGCACCGAATGAGAACCGTCCCTTTTGCACGCTTCGAAGGTATAACCCCGAGTCGACTGCCCGTGAACGTATGCATGTTTGGATGTTGTATCTGCCTGTGAACGTTAGTTGTTTCCCTAGCTTGGCACCACTGTCGACCCATGGGAACCCGGTTACCGGGATCACCCCACCATCTTTTGCACGCTACCGTCACTTCTTTTTGCACCGGTATCCCCGTGGGCTACCTGATAACCGATATGTTGCCGTGGCATCATTTTCGTATTCGTCGCCGTGGCACCCCTTTCCTTTGCACCACGATGACAAATGCTTCATAATGCTCTTGTCAACTTTTATTAAAAATTGCTTAAACTTGCACATGTCATCCGCATCATGATAACAACTTCAAGATTGGTTAAAATTGTTGTTGCACCAAATTGATAATTGCATTTGGGGTTTACCGGTTTTGTTGTTTATTATATCCGGCCCCATTTAAATTGTTTAGATGGTATAGTTTGTTATGCTACACCTCTCGCCATGTTAACCAACATTTAATATTATGCAGTACCTAACCGAGAGTGGACTAAATAATTGATGTGGTGTTTGGTCAATATGCAACGGAGTTGCATATTGAGCTCCACTTAATTTGTAGGATTGCTTGTGCACTTTGCCATGCCATGCCTCTTTAATCCGGACATGCATCATACTTGTTTGTGCATCATGCCATGATTCCGTGTTGGTTGTTTACTATGTTGTTTGCTTCTTTCCGGTGTTGCTTCTTCGGGTTGGTTCCGATAACGTCGTGTTGTGAGGATTCGTTCGACTTCATCCGTTTATCTTCTTCATGGACTCGTTCTTCTTCCTTGCAGGATCTCAGGCAAGATGACCATACCCTCGAAATCACTTCTATCTTTGCTTGTTAGTTGCTCGCTCTTTTGCTATGCCTATGCTGCGATACCTACCACTTGCTTATCATGCCTCCCATATTGTTGAACCAAGCCTCTAACCCACCTTGTCCTAGCAAACCGTTGTTTGGCTATGTTACCGCTTTGCTCAACCCCTCTTATAGCGTTGTTAGTTGCAGGTGAAGATTGAAGTTCGTTCCTTGTTGGAACATGGAGATGTTGTTCCTTGTTGGAACATGTTTACTTGTTGGGATATCACAATATATCTTATTGAATTAATGCATCTATATACTTGGTAAAGGGTGGAAGGCTCGGCCTTATGCCTGGTATTTTGTTCCACTCTTGCCGCCCTAGTTACTGTCATATCAGTGTTATGTTCCCGGATTTTGCGTTCCTTACACGGTTGGGTTATAATGGGAACCCCTTGACAGTTCGCTTTGAATAAAACTCCTCCAGCAAGGCCCAACCTTGGTTTTAACATTTGCCACCTAGCCTCTTTTTCCCTTGGGTTAGGCCAGCCCAAGGGTCATCTAATTTTAACCCCCTCAGGCCAGTGCTCCTCTGAGTGTTGGTTCAACCCAGAGCACCATGCAGGGCCATTCCTTGGCAACTTGGGTTACGTCGGCTCCTGTATGCTTAGCTTATCCGGTGTGCCTTGAGAACGAGATATGTGCAGCTCCTATCGGGATTTGTTGGCACAGCGGGTGGTCTTGCTGGACTTGTTTTACCATTGTCGAGGATGTCTTGTAGAACTGGGATACCAAGTCTGATCGGAATGTCTCGGGAGGAGGTCTATTCCTTCGTTGACCGTGAGAGCTTGTGATGGGCTAAGTTGGGACACCTCTACAGGGATTTGAACTTTCAAAAGCCGTGCCCGCGGTTATGGGCAGATGGGAATTTGTTAATGTCCGGTTGTAGAAAACCTGAAGTTAACCTTAGTTAAAATACATCAACCACGTGTGTAACCGTGATGGTCTCTTCTCGGCGGGGTCTGGGAAGTGAACACGGTGTTGGAGTTATGCTTGACGTAGGTTGTTCTAGGATCACTTCTTGATCATAGTTTCTCGATCGTGCTTTGCCTTCTCTTCTCGCTCTCTTTTGCGTATGTTAGCCACCATATATGCTAGTTGCTTGCTGCAGTTCCACCTCATACCTTTACCTTACCCATAATCTTAAATAGTCTTGATTGCGAGGGTGCGAGATTGCTGAGTCCCCGTGGCTCACAGTTACTTCCAAACCAGCTTGCAGGTGCCGATGAGTCCGTGCAGATGACGCAACCAAGCTCAGGAGGAGCTCAATGAAGATCTTGTCCTTTGTGTTGTTTCGTTCTAGTTGATCAGTAGTGGAGCCCAGTTGGGGTCGATCGGGGACCTTGTCGCATTTGGGGTTCTTCGTTTATTTTGGTTCCGTAGTCGGACCCTGATTGTATTTGGATGATGTAATGCTTTATTCATGTATTTGTGTGAAGTGGCGATTGTAAGCCAACTATTTATCTCTTTCCCTTATGTATTACATGGGTTGTGTGAAGATTACCTCACTTGCGACATTGCTTTCAATGCGGTTATGCCTCTAAGTCGTGCTTCGACACGTGGGAGATATAGCCACATCGAGGGTGTTACAAGTTGGTAATCAGAGCCTTCCCCGACCTTAGGATCCCCCATTGATTGATCGTTTTTAGTAGCCGAGTTGTGTCTAGAAAAAAATGTTTTGAGTCATTTAGGAATTATATATCTGAGAGTTTAGGAATTCTTTTTACTTCCCAGTC
Source organism: Triticum aestivum (assembly GCF_018294505.1). Classification (NCBI taxonomy): domain Eukaryota; kingdom Viridiplantae; phylum Streptophyta; class Magnoliopsida; order Poales; family Poaceae; genus Triticum; species Triticum aestivum. Next base: position 192,246,071 of record NC_057794.1, read on the forward strand.
TCCTCATCGCTCTGGTAAGGCATCCTGACGTAGAGTTTTGACTCTTCTCTTCTCAAATTTCACAAAAAAAAATTAGGATCACGCGGGTATCTTGGAATTGTTCCAATGGTTTTATGATGAGAACATTGTCTTGGTGCCTCCTGTCAGGGGTTTTGTGGAAGTGTCTCGGGGAGTTGAGCTCTGAGGTGTTGTTGTCATAATTTTATCGTTGCAGTTCTCGAATACCTGAGTTTAGTACGCCGACATTGAAAATCTCTTTTATGCAGTTCGTTGGTGAGATAACCTCGACGCCATCCAGTACTGGGGCGGGAGTTCGGGAGTATTGCCGTAACTTGTATAACGGATGCTTTTCGAAGGTTGAGGTAGATGATTTCCGAAGATTTCTTGGTTATGTGTTGAAGGATGGATACAGCTGGATGTAGGATTTGCTAGTTTTGGGTGAGATATTATGCTTCCCCTGTATCCCAACACCTAATTGCATAACCGGGAAGTTTCGGAAGTTTATAAGTGGGAATTCAAGTAGCTCTTAGGATATCTTTCCGACAGATGTATGATATGAAATTGGGGTTCGACGTCTAGTGGTCCGCCTATTCACGGTTGGTTTTTACAGTGGTCTCGTTGTGTCTTAAAGAGTCCTTGGCTATGCCGACTCGGGGACGCTTCGTATGTCATGTGCACTACCTTGTACATGATGGTGCTGTACGATCGAGCCCGTGTAGGCCCCACCACAAAAACTTCAGACGAAATATCTATCATATGTTTGTTCTGGCTTATTCTGCAAGCCAATCCTTTGTTTTGTTTTGAGTTGTGGTATTCGAGTTGCTTCGAAGTCAAATGTTGATTCCATACCTTTCCTAAATGGTGTTCTCATACTCCGATGTGAACACTAATCCTTCATGATAATCGATATTGTCATGTCCATCCTCTTCTCAACCGGTGTGTTTCTCTTCAACTGGATCTGATCACTTCAACATTGGCAAGATCAATTATCAGTTCCTCTCAATGATGTTTGTTTCATTCGTTCCAAATTGTCTTTGTTTTCCCGCCCTCCCTCCCTTTGTTTTCTTCAAGGACTCAGATTTCTTATTAAGTATCCTTTCAGTGATGACAAGCCTCTCCATTCTTCTCCGTCAATGCTCTTATCCGGTGATTCTCAGAAAGATTCTAACGGAGCTTCAAGTTTATCATTCTTTGTTCTTTTATCTTCTCCGGTGGATTCAATTCAAGCTTTGTGGATCATATCCTTTTTCCTCGTTTCAAATACCTTCTCATGCCAGTGCACCTCATATTCAGTCAGTCCTCGCTATTTATTTGTTCTGGAGTGCTCAAGATATCTCGAAGATTCGTGTTTCCCACTCTACATTCGTTCAAGCTCTTTCGAGGATGTTATCTCATTCAAGTAATCTTTTCAACGGTGTTTTTTTTGAGTGGGCCCTAACCCACAGGTCTTTTCCTAGGATCTTACCCGACTCTTCTTATTTTCCCGGAGCTATCCTCAAATTTCTTTTCGAAGTTTGACGTAAGAATGATTCATCATCAGTCATATGTATTTCTTCAAGATCTTTCAAATTCTTTTCATCGTTGGTTCAACTTGTCCATTCTTCTTTATTCCGGAGTATCTCAACAATTTGGTGGTGTTTCTCGTTGTAATTCTCAGATTTTGAAGACCGAAGAAGAGTTTTTCCTCCATATCTTATCCGTTCTCTCAAAGATTCGTGATTCTAACTTGTTGCCATCCTCTCATAATTGTTTTTGGTTGTGAAAATTCTTTCCACCCATCCAGAGCATTTCATGAATTGTTTTCCATTTCTTTCCTCCGAAGGCCATCTTTTCAAATATTATTCATTTCAGCTTTCAGCTCTCGCTCTCCAAATCTTACCAGTGCATCATTCATATATTTCTCTAATCAAGCTTCTTCGTTCAGTTGCAAACCCTTCCCGGTGTTCTTTATCTTTTCCTCGATCATTTTAATTCTTACGGTGGTTCTTCCAAGATTTTTTTTCTTCCTTCGTTTATCATATTAATTCTTTTGTTGTTTCATTCTACCGGTGGTTCTTTGAATACCTTCTCAAGTTTGACTTATAATCTCTCTTAATCCTTTCTACGAGAATAAGTAATATGCCAAATCCATTGCTTGTCATCAATTCAATGGGTGAAGGATAAGCATAATGTAATTTTTATTCTTGTTTCATCAAGTATATTCAATTATTTATTACGGAGGCTCATCAAATTCTCGGTTTCACTTGATTCATCTTTTCTTTTTCGGAGCTCCAAGTTTCAACTTATCTCGTCGTAGAGCTCTTCCAATCATCGCAAGGTTTCACCTTGTGTTTTCAACTTCTCTTTCTTGTCGTTACCCTTTGTTACCGGAGTTCTTCATGGAGGCTCTACATGATGTTTCATAAAGGATTTAATTCCATCTCGAAGTTTTCATTGAGATTCTTTTCTAAGGAGCTCAAGCATTCTTCATCTTGCAATCCGGAGTGCAATTGTTCCCCCTTATCTTTTGAGATGGTGTTATGTCTTTCTTGACAATGTCCCTTCATGTTTCATGATTCGCAAGTTGTCAAGTATGAGATAGTTTAAACCCATCAAGTCCTTCGAGCATGAGCTCTTCTCAATCCATCAACCTCTTCATTGAAGTTATCTTGGATTATATTTCACCTAAAGCTTTCCCTAAGGATTGTTGCTAATTATGGTGCTTATAAATGACCCAACTTCTTCTTTTATCCTCCCGGTGATATAGCTTCTCGTATTCTTGTTGATATCAATCCAATCCATTCTTTTCCGTTAGTGGCAGAATTTCACCTCATAATTTTGAGATGTCTTCTATAAGTCCATATCAAGCTTATTCTTTTCGTTGTTGGTTTCCCAACAACTCCGGTCTAGTATTTGTTGTAAGTGTGCTCTCTGAAGATCGTGTTCCCCTTCGTTCATTCCATTCCATTCTTACTTTTGTTCCGGAGGCATTGTGATGTTGCTCTCTTCAACCCATCTTCTTGTTTTGTTAGGATCATGTTCTTTTCTTGGTTTATCCATTTAACCGGAGTGTTGTGCCTTTTTGCTCAAGTTCTTTTTGCCTTATCAAGCCTTGCATCTCCTTTCAACCGGAGTGATGCCTGAATTTGTTCTTCCTTGTTCCTCTTTTCTAATGGAGTGTTTTCAAGTTCGTTCACCTCCGTTGTATTCTTTTCTCGAAATGACTTAACCTTTTCAAGGTTCTTTGGTCTCACTCGTTTGTCAAAGGAGCAACTTAGTTTTACCTCTTCTCTTTCTTTTCTATTTTCCCTGGTGCCATTCTAGATCTCGGGACGAGATCCTCTCGTAGAGGTGGAGTGTTGTAACGCCCCAAGACCAGAGCTTCAGATGCCTTCCAGGGTTTTCGGGTTTCTTCGTGTGTTTATTTTGTTCCATTGCATTTCATCTTTGCATCATGTGCATTGCATCATGTCATCATGCAACCCGTTTTAAAACTCAACTAAATAAATTGCATGGATCTTCGGTCCATTTAAAATGAGGGAATTCACATGGTGATTCTCTTTATAACATATCCTCCTGTTATTAGGGAGCTATATCAAATATTCCATTTTCGGAATCACCTATAACACACTTGCAAATAATCACATGCCTTTTTTTCCCGCTTCAAGTTTGGTCCTCAAACTTTACCCATATTTTCTTTCATCGCTTTCCCGATCTCCACAAAATTTCCGAACATTTTTGGACTCTCCAAAAATGTTTTGTTAATTCAAACTTATTTGAATCACATTCAAATGTGTTTGAATGCGGTCCTTCCAAGCAGTGCCAAATGCATTTTCTTGGAACGAACTTATTTTTATGAGTCCGGGAAATTTAACCGCATGCCCAAATGTTTTCTCTAACCCCTCCTCTTCCATTTTTCTCCTCTCTTTGTTTTTCTGTTAAAGGTTATATGAGAGAGAGAAGAGACATAGCCCAGGCCGGCCCATCCTTCCCCGCAGCCCACCTAAACCTACTTCCTAACCCTAGGCCCAACGAACCAACCTCCCTCACCTCACGATCTCCTCTCCCCTCGCGCCGCCAGGAGAGCGCCCGCGCCTCCCGATCCGTGACCCTCCTTCCATCGCGCCCCTACCTGATCCCCTCCGGTCGCGAGCACCCGTCTCCGACGCTCGCGCCCGATCCCCCCCCGGCATCCACATCCAGCGCCGGCCCTGCCACCGAGCGACGCCCGCTCTTCGGTCCGGCGCCCCGCGCTATCCCCATCGCCATCGTCCATCCTGTCACCGGAGCCCGGCGCCTCTACCTCGCCTCTGCTCCCCCATGCTTCGCCTCCCCATGCTCCAGTTGCACCGACGTCCGGAGCTCCAAGTCCTCCACCTCCATTGTTCGCCCCAAGATCCGGCGAGGTCACGGCCGGACCCAACTCCGGTGCCCCGTCCCCATTGGTGCTGACCTCCACCGCAGGAGCAGCGTGGTCGCTGCCATGCTTCTGTGTTGTTTGCCAGGTCCCATAGGAGGCCACGCGAGCCCGCGTTGACCACGTCGGTATGGGTCCTTTTCGCCTGCAGCTGCCACCATGGAACCGAGCTTAGAGCTCCGCTGCTGCCTTGGTGCTGCTATGCCCAACTCATCCTTGACAGTTGCCTCGTCTTCGGCCCTGCCCATTGGAGCCATGCCTCCCGGTGCCCGCAGCCACGTCGCCGGTCTTTTGTCTCGACCCAGCATCTTTCCCTTGTGGCATCTATTTAGGTGCAGCGCCACAAGTTTTGCCTCTGTGCACCCGGGTGATGTTGGCAGTGGAGTACCTCGACGCCCGACGCCTAAAACGATCACCGAATCGGAAATAACACCAAGTACTAGGTCAACGAGGACCGCCAAGTTCGTCTTCCGCCATCTCTGAAATCGCCAAGTACCACGACGATATGTGAACGACCACCGCCGACCCCAAGTTACTCGGATTCGTCAAGTACTTCTACCAAAACAATGTACGACTACTTCCGTGGGTGAAAACCCGTGTACAACTACCGTCGCCGTGTACGACTACCTCCACGACGAACGTCCCAAGAACGTCTACTTCCTCTACTTTGCACCGAACGAGAACCGTCCCTTTTGCACGCTTCGAAGGTATAACCCCGAGTCGACTGCCCGTGAACGTATGCATGTTTGGATGTTGTATCTGCCCGTGAACGTTAGTTGTTTCCCTCGCTTGGCACCACCGTTGACCCGTGGGAACCCGGTTACCGGGATCACCCCACCATCTTTTGCACGCTACCGTCACTTCTTTTTTCACCGGTATCCCCGTGGGCTACCTGATAACCGATATGTTGCCGTGGCATCATTTTCGTATTCGTCGTCGTGGCACCCCTTTCCTTTGCACCACGGTGACAAATGCTTCATAATGCTCTTGTCAACTTTTATTAAAAATTGCTTAAACTTGCACATGTCATCCGCATCATGATAACAACTTCAAGATTGGTTAAAATTGTTGTTGCACCAAATTGATAATTGCATTTGGTGTTTACCTGTTTTGTTGTTTATTATATCCGGCCCCATTTAAATTGTTTAGATGGTATAGTTTATTATGCTACACCTCTCGCCATGTTAACCAACATTTAATATTGTGGAGTACCTAACCGAGAGTGAAGTAAATAATTGATGTGGTGTTCGGTCAATATGCAACGGAGTTGCATATTGAGCTCCACTTAATTTGTAGGATTGCTTGTGCACTTTGCCATGCCATGCCTCTTTAATCCGTACATGCATCATACTTGTTTGTGCATCATGCCATGATTCTGTGTTGGTTGTTTACTATGTTGTTTGATTCTTTCCGGTGTTGCTTCTTCGGGTTGGTTCCGATAACGTCGTGTTGTCAGGATTCGTTCGACTTCGTCCATTTATCTTCTTCATGGACTCGTTCTTCTTCCTTGTGGGATCTCAGGCAAGATGACTATACCCTCGAAATCACTTCTATCTTTGCTTGCTAGTTGCTCGCTCTTTTTCTATGCCTATGCTGCGTTACCTACCACTTGCTTATCATGCCTCCCATATTGTTGAACCAAGCCTCTAACCCACCTTGTCCTAGCAAACCGTTGTTTGGCTATGTTACCGCTTTTATCAGCCCCTCTTATAGCATTGTTAGTTGCAGGTGAAGATTGACGTTCGTTCCTTGTTGGAACATGGAGATGTTGTTCCTTGTTGGAACATGTTTACTTGTTGGGATATCACAATATATCTTATTGAATTAATGCATCTATATACTTGGTAAAGGGTGGAAGGCTCGGCCTTATGCCTGGTGTTTTGTTCCACTCTTGCCGCCCTAGTTACCGTCATATCGGTGTTATGTTCCCGGATTTTGCGTTCCTTACACGGTTGGGTTATAATGGGATCCCCTTGACAGTTTGCTTTGAATAAAACTCCTCCAGCAAGGCCCAACCTTGGTTTTACCATTTGCCAACTAGCCTCTTTTTCCCTTGGGTTAGGCCATCCCAAGGGTCATCTTATTTTAACCCCCTGGGGCCAGTGCTCCTCTGAGTGTTGGTCCAACCCAGAGCACCGTGCAGGGCCATCCCTTGGCAACTTGGGTTACGTCGGCTCCTGTACGCTTAGCTTATCCGGTGTGCCCTGAGAACGAGATATGTGCAGCTCCTATCGAGATTTGCTGGCACAGCGGTTGGTCTTGCTACACTTGTTTTACCATTGTCGAGGATGTCTTGTAAAACCGGGATACCGAGTCTAATCGGAATGTCTAGGGAGGAGGTCTATTCCTTCATTGACCGTGAGAGCTTGTGATGGGCTAAGTTGGGACACCCCTGCAGGGATTTGAACTTTCGAAAGCCGTGCCCGCGGTTATGGGCAGATGGGAATTTGTTAATGTCCGGTTGTAGAAAACCTGAAGTTAAGCTTAATTAAAATACATCAACCGCGTGTGTAACCGTGATGGTCTCTTCTCGGCGGGGTCCGGGAAGTGAACACGGTGTTGGAGTTATGCTTGACGTAGGTTGTTCTAGGATCACTTCTTGATCATAGTTTCTCGATCGTGCTTTGCCTTCTCTTCTCGCTCTCTTTTGCGTATGTTAGCCACCATATATGCTAGTCGCTTGCTGCAGCTCCACCTCATACCTTTACCTTACCCATAAGCTTAAATAGTCTTGATCGCGAGGGTGCGAGATTGCTGAGTCCCCGTGGCTCACAGTTACTTCCAAACCAGCTTGCAGGTGCCGATGAGTCCGTGCAGATGACGCAACCAAGCTCAGGAGGAGCTCAATGAAGATCTTGTCCTTTGTGTTGTTTCGTTCTAGTTGATTAGTAGTGGAGCCCAGTTGGGGTCGATCGGGGACCTTGTCGCATTTGGGGTTCTTCTTTTATTTTGGTTCCGTAGTCGGACCCTGATTGTATTTGGATGATGTAATGATTTATTCATGTATTTGTGTGAAGTGGCGGTTGTAAGCCAACTATGTATCTCTTTCCCTTATGTATTACATGGGTTGTGTGAAGATTACCTCACTTGCGACATTGCTTTCAATGCGGTTATGCCTCTAAGTCGTGCTTCGACACGTGGGAGATATAGCCGCATCGAGGGCGTTACAACATCAAATGTTTATGCTTCACAATACTCTTGGTGAAGCCTATCACCCGAACTGTACTGTAGGGTATGACACATCATGCTTCAGAATGGATTATGGACAGCGGATGCACTAATCATATGACTGGTGATCAAAGTCTTCTCATGGACTCAACCTTATGTCCATCTGACAAGAGTCACATCACATTTGCTGACACTGGTAAAAGCAAGGTATTGGGTTTAGGTAGAGTTGCAATCTCAAAGGATCAACACATGGATAAAGTGATGCTTGTTGAATCCCTTGGCTTCAACTTAAGGTCTGTCTCAATGCTTTGTGATTTGAACATGATTGTGATATTTGGAAAATACTGTTGCCTTGTTCTAATGGAATTTGACAAGTCTCTAGTCTTTGAAGGGTATCAGAAAGATGATTTGTACATGGTAGATTTCTCAGCAGTACCACAACTTGCCGTATGTCTTCTTGCAGAAGCTTCAGAGTGCTGGCTCTGGCATCAGAGGCTAGGGCATGCTGGCATGAGGAACTTGCATACTCTCGCAAAGAAGAAGCACGTCATAGGCATCGAGGGCATCAACTTCAAGAAGGATCACTTATGAGGTGCCTGCAAAGATGGAAAGATGACGAGGGCCAAGCATCCCTCAAAGACAATCATGACAACAACTCAACTCTTCGAACTGCTACACATGGACCTATTCGGCCCTACTCACTACTCTACTCTCACTACTACTGCTTGTCTCTATGGCTTCATCATTGTTGATGATTATTCAAGATATACATGGGCGCACATAATCCTCTACAAGACTGAAGTGCAGGATGTCTTCAGACGCTTCGCCAACCATGCCATGAACAACTATGGCGTCAAGATCAAGCATATCTTAAGTGACAACAACACAGAGTTCAAGAACACCGACCTCGACCTTTACCTGTATACATTGGGCATCACTCATGAGTTCTCAGCTCCGTACACACCTCAGCAAAATGGCATCATGGAGCGCAAGAACAGAACACTCACTGAGATGGCTCGGACGATGCTTGATGAATACAAGACTCCAAGAAAGTTCTGGCCTGAAGCTATTGATACTGCATGCCATGTCATCAACCGTGTTTGTCTTCACAAGCTTCTGAAGAAGACATCCTATGAACTCCTTACTGGTAAGAAGCCAAATGTCAGTCATTTCTGAGTATTTGGTGCTAGGTGCTGGATCAAGGATCCACATCACACTTCAAAATTTGCACCAAAAGCTCATGAAGTTTTTATGCTTGGTTACGGAAAGGACTCACACTCCTACAGAGTCTTCAACCTCTTTCACTATAAAGTGGTTGAAACTGTGGATGTGCGGTTCGATGAGACTAACGGCTCGCAAAGAGAGCACCTGCCAAATGTGCTAGATGAAGTTCCACCTAGTGAATCCATCAAGCTTATGGGTACTGTAGAAATCATACCGTCTGAAGCTCAGGCTGAAGAGGAACTTATCATTTCTGCACCAAATCAACCTGAAGACAATGCTCAGCCTGAAGACAATCCTCCTAATGATGACAATGATCAGCAAGAGCAAAATCTTCGTCCATATCCTCGTGTTGCAAATGAAGTACAGATTGAGAAGATAATTGATAGCATCAATGCACCTGGTCCACTCACTCGTTCAAGAGCAACACAGCTAGCAAATTCCTGTGGGCACTTTGCATGTCTCAATATCTGAACCCAAGAAAGTTGCTGAAGCCTTCACGGAACCTGGATGGATTCAAGCTATGCAAAAAGAGCTTCAACAGTTCGAGCTAAACAGTGTGTGGGAATTGGTCAAGCATCCTGATCCTCATAAACACAATATCATAGGCAATAAATGGATATATCGCAACAAGCAAGATGAGCATGGTCAAGTTGTAAGAAACAAGGCTCGTCTCGTTGCTCAAGGATACACTCAAGTTGAAGGGATTGACTTCGATGAAACATTTTCTCCCGTGGCTAGGCTTGAAGCCATTCGCATACTGCTAGCCTACGCAAATCATCATAACATCCTTCTATATCAAATGGATGTGAAGAGTGCCTTTCTCAATGACAAGATTGAAGAAGAAGTGTATGTTACACAACCGCCTAGCTTTGAAGATCCAAAACATCCTGATATGGTATACAAGCTCAATAAGGCACTGTATGGCCTCAAACAAGCCCCTCGCGCTTGGTATGACACACTCAAAGATTTTCTGAAGAGCAAAGGCTTGAAACCTGGTTCCCTGGATCCCACACTCTTCAAGAAGACATATGATGGTGAACTGTTTGTGTGCCAAATATATGTGGATGACATTATCTTCAGCTGCACTAATCAAAAATACAGTGATGAGTTTGCACACATGATGCAAGAGCAATATCAAATGTCCATGATGGGTGAGCTGAAGCTCTTCCTTGGTCTTCAAATACGTCAGCAAAGCAATGGCATCTTCATATCTCAAGAAAAATATCTGAAAGACTGCCTGAGGAAGTTTGGAATGCAAGATTGCAAAGGATACACGACGCCCATGCCAACCAAAAGTCATTTGGGTCCTGACGCAAATGGTAAAGAGTTTGATCAAAAGGTATACAGATCCATGATTGGTTCTTTACTTTATTTATGTGCATCTAGGCCAGATATAATGCTTAGTGTTTGCATGTGTGCCCGATTCCAAGAGGCACGAAAGGAATCACATCACTTAGCTGTGAAGCGAATTCTTCGATATTTGGCCTACACCCCAATATTAGGATTATGGTATCCAAAGGGCTCAGAGTTTGATCTAGTTGGATTCTCGGATGCTTATTATGCTGGTGACAAGGTGGATCACAAGTCTACATCAGGCACATGTCACTTTCTGGGACGATCACTTGTTTGTTGGTCTTCAAAGAAGCAGAACTGTGTATCTCTCTCCACTACTGAATCTGAATACATTGCTGCTGGATCTTGCTGCGCTCAGCTTATATGGATGAAGCAAACACTCAAAGACTATGGCATCCATCTGAAGCAAGTACCACTCTACTGCGACAATGAAAGCGACATCAAGATTGCCAACAACCCAGTTCAGCACTCGAAGACAAAGCACATTGAAATTCGTCATCACTTTCTCAAAGATCATGTCATGAAGGAAGATATTGATATCATTCACGTCAACACTGAAGAGCAACTGGCAGATATCTTCACAAAGCCCTTGGATGAGAAAAGGTTTTGCAAGTTGTGGTGTGAGCTAAATATCTTGGAATCCTCAAATGTCCTATCATTAGGCACACATCCTAACACTTATACATCTTGATGGCTTAGATGTGCAACACACGAAGTAACTATATCTTCAATTAATGAAGACTTACACTCTAAGTGTGAATACATTAACGTGGAATTTGACTTTGGAGCACCATGATAATTGTGCGCCGTGTTTGGGTCTAATACTTCCTATACGGTGGGTAACGCCACCACCAAACTTTTGTTTGGAGTGTTTTCTGTTGGTGTTACATTTGCAAAATCTTCGCATTTGGTTTGTCTTCAATATTGACATGACTTCATGTTTATCTTCACAATGTTGATTTGGTCTTATTCTGAAATATACATATATTAGTGTTCTGTCCTCTATAGCATTCACTTATAGCTATGTCTTCTTGTTTGAGTCTTTTGAACTAAGTGAATGTGATCGGACCCTAACCTCTCCATGCTTGCTTCTTAAATCTATCTATCCAAATCATATGCATTCTACTGAAACCATCGAATGTCTTCTCTGCGTCCTTGTCAGCAGAAGATACAGATACAAATATTAAATCTGTTTTAAATGCTCAATTCTTATAGCCTGAAACCCAGAGAAGCGGGAACGACCACCCGACAATCCAGGCGTGCGTGGGAACATGGAACAACTTCCAAGCTATTGCATGCATGCCACATGTCCCTCAGATGTGAACCGCCAGGGGCACTTGCGTAATATCATTGTGCCGTCCATGTCTCTATAAATATACATCTCACCGTGGTCATTATCCTTTCTTCCACCTCTCCCTCTCGCACAAACCCTAGAGCCACTGCTAGCTCTCGACGACGCCTGTGACGAACCGCTTAGCTACCGTGACCTCACCGACGGCGTCCTCACGCCGCCCAGGGACCTCGTCTCCTCCGTCGTCACCATAGGTGTCTTCCATTGCCAAGTTAGGGCATGGAAGATCAAATTGCTCGGCTTCTTGATACATCTCCAATGTATCTATAATTTTTGATTGTTCCATGCTATTATATTATCAACCTTGGATGTTTTATATGCATTTATATGCTATTTTATATGATTTTTGGGACTAACCTATTAACCTAGAGCCCAGTGCCAGTTTCTATTTTTTCCTTGTTTTAGAGTATCGCAGAAAAGGAAAATCAAACGGAGTCCAATTGACCTGAAACTTCACGAAAATTATTTTTGGACCAGAAGAAAGCCCACGGAGTATCAGAGATGGACCAGAAGAGTCCCGGGCAGCCCACAAGGGTAGGGGGCGTGCCCACCTCCCTGGGCGTGCCCCCCTGCCTCGTGGACAGCCCGGAGATCCATCTACATACTTCCTCCTCTTATATATACCCATATACCCTAAAAACTCCGGGGAGGAGAATAGATCGGGAGTTTCGCCACCAGAAGCCTCCGTAGCCACCGAAAACCAATCTAGACCTGTTCTGGCACCCTGCCAGAGGGGCAATCCCTCTCTGGTGGCCATCTTCATCACCCCGACGCTCTCCATGATGGGAAGGGAGTAGTTCTCCCTCGGGGCTGAGGGTTTGTACCAGTAGCTATGTGTTTGATCTCTCTCCCTCTCTCGTGTTCTTGAGGTGATAGGATCTTGATGTATCGCGAGCTTTGCTATTATAGTTGGATCTTATGATGTTTCTCCCCCTCTACTCTCTTGTAATGGATTGAGTTTTCCCTTTGAAGTTATCTTATTGGATTGAGTCTTTAAGGATTTTAGAACACTTGATGTATGTCTTGCGTGGGATACCCGTGGTGACAATGGGGTATTCTATTGATCCACTTGTTGTATGTTTTGGTGATCAACTTGCGGGTTCCGCCCATGAACCTATGCATAGGGGTTGGCACACGTTTTCGTCTTGACTCTCCGGTAGAAACTTTGGTGCACTCTTTGAAGTTCTTTGTGTTGGTTGAATAGATGACTCTGAGATTATGTGATGAATATCGTATAATCATACCCACGGATACTTGAGGTGACATTGGAGTATCTAGGTGACATTAGGGTTTTGGTTGATTTGTGTCTTAAGGTGTTATTCTAGTATGAACTCTATGATAGATTGAATGGAACGAATTAGCTTCGTGTTATTTTACTACGGACTCTTGAATAGATCGATCAGAAACGATAACTTTGAGGTGGTTTCGTACCCTACCATAATCTCTTCGGTTGTTCTCCGCTATTAGTGACTTTGGAGTGACTGTTTGTTGCATGTTGAGGGATAGTTATATGATCCAATTATGTTATTATTGTTGAGAGAACTTGCACTAGTGAAAGTATGAACCCTAGGCCTTGTTTCAACGCATTGCAATACCGTTTGTGCTCACTTTTATCATTAGTTAACTTGCTGTTTTTATATTTTCAGATTACAAAAACCTTTATCTACCATCCATATACCACTTGTATCACTATTTCTTCGCCGAACTAGTGCACCTATATAATTTAACATTGTATTGGGTGTGTTGGGGACACAAGAGACTCTTTGTTATTTGGTTGCAGGTTGCTTGAGAGAGACCATCTTCATCCTACGCCTCCTACAGATTGATAATCCTTAGGTCATACACTTGAGGGAAATTTGCTACTGTCCTACAAACCTCTGCACTTGGAGGCCCAACAACGTCTACAAGAAGAAGGTTGTGTAGTAGACATCAAGCTCTTTTCTGGCGCCGTTGCCAGGGAGGTTAGCGCTTGAAGGTATATCTTTAGATCTTGCAACCGAATTTTTTTCTTTCTTGTTTTAGCACTAGTTTAGTCTACAAAACAAAACTACAAAAAATGGAATTGAGTTTGCCTCACACGCTTCATCTTTTTAATATCTTTCATGAGTATGATGGAAAGGAAAATTGTGCCAAAGTGTTAGGAGAAGAATGCATTAAAATGTTTGGCACTAAATCTTTGTATGATGAGCATGATTGCAATGTTGTTAGTATGAATTCCTTGAATATCCATGATGCTAATGATATGCAAAGCCACAAGCTTGGGGATGCTATGTTTGATGAAGATAATATTTTTTGTCCCCAAATTTTTGATGAGCAAATTTATTATGATGAAAGCATGCCTCCCATTTATGATGATTATATTGATGAAAGTAGATTTGGAGAGGTCATGACTTTATTTAGTGATGAATCCACTATTTCGGAAGAGGTTCCAATTGATTATGAGAACAAAGTTGCTATCTATGATGATTATTGTGATGACATGTATGCTATAAAGAATAATGATAACCATGAAACTTGTCATCACGATTTTAGTTTTCAATTGGACTATTCCTCACATGATAGTTATTTTGTTGAGTTTTCTCCCACTACTATTCCGAATGAGAAGAATTTTGCTTATGTGTAGAGTAATAAAATTTCTATGCTTGTAGATCATGAAAAGAATGCTTTATGTGATAGTTATATTGTTGAATTAATTCATTATGCTACTGAAAATTATTATGAGGGAGGAACATATGCTTGTAGGAATTGCAATAATATCAAGTTTCCTCTCTATGCGCTTAAAATCTTGAAGTTATGCTTGTTTTGCTTTCCCATGCTAGTTAATTATTGTTCCCATAAATTGTTTGCTCACAAAATCCCTATGCATAGGAAGTGTGTCAGGCTTAAATGTGCTAGTTATATTCTTCATGATGCTCTATTTATGTTTCAATTCTTATCTTTTATGTGAGCATCATTGAAATCATCATGCCTAGCTAGGGGAGTTAAACGATAGCGCTTGTTGGGAGGCAACCCAATCTTATTCTTGTTCTTTACTTTTTGCTCCTGTTTAGTAATAAATAATTCATCTAGCCTCTATTTAGATGTGGTTTTATGTTTTAATTAGTGTTTGTGCCAAGTAGAACCTTTGGAAGACTTGGGGAAAGTCTTTGCGATCATGCTGTAAAAAACAGAAACTTTAGCGCTCACGAGAATTGTTGCCATTTTTTATTGGAGAGTGCTATTTAGTTAATACTTTTAGTAGATGATTAATAGATAAATTCCTCACTTCCAGCAATTTATTTTAGAATTTTGTGGTTCCAGAAGTATTAGAAACCTACAGATTACTACAGACTGTTCTGTTTTTGAAAGATTCTGTTTTTCGTGTGTTGTTTGCTTATTTTGATGAATCTATGGCTAGTAATAGAGTTTATGAACCATAGAGAATCTGGAATATAGTAGGTTTAACATAAATATAAATAAAGAATGAGTTCATTATAGTACCCTGAAGTAGTGTTTTGTTTTCTTTCGCTAACGGAGCTTACGAGTTTTCTATTAAGTTTTGTGTTGTGAAGTTTTCAAGTTTTGGGTGAAGATTCGATGGCCTATGGAATAAGGAGTGGAAAGAGCCTAATCTTGGGTATTCCCAAGGCACCCCAAGGTAATATTCAAGTACAACTAAGAGTCAAAGCTTGGGGATGCCCCGGAAGGCATCCCCTCTTTCATCTTCGTTCATCGGTAAGTTTAATTGGAGCTATATTCTTATTCACCACATGATATGTGTTTTGCTTGGAGTGTCATTTTATTTTCCTTGCTGTTTGAATAAAATACCAAGATTTGAAATTCTTAAATGTTATAGAGTCTTCATATAGTTTCATAATTATTCGACTACTCATTGATCTTCACTTATATCTTTCGGAGTAGTTTGTTGTTGCTCTAGTGCTTCACTTACATCTTTTTAGAGCACGGTAGTGGTTTTATTTTATAGAAATAGATGAACTCTCATGCGTCACTTATATTATTTTGAGAGTCCTAAACAGCATGGTAATATGCCTTGGTTATGAATTTAGTCCTAATATGATGGGCATCCAAGAGGGATATAATAAAAACTTTCATATAAAGTGCATTGAATACTATGAGAAGTTTGATACTTGTTAATTGTTTTGAGATATGGAGAGGGTGATATTAGAGTCATGCTAGTTGAGTAGTTGTGAATTTTAGAAATACTTGTGTTGAAGTTTGTGATTCCCGTAGCATGCATGTATAGTGAGCCGTTATGTGATGAAGTCGGAGGATGATTTATTTATTGATTGTCTTCCTTATGAGTGGCAGTCAGGGATGAGCGATGGTCTTTTCCTACCAATCTATCCCCCTAGGAGCATGCATGTAGTACTTTGTTTCGATAACTAATAGATTTTTGCAATAAGTATGTGAGTTCTTTATGACTAATGTTGAGTCCATGGATTATATGCACTCTCACCCTTCCACCATTGCTAGCCTCTCTAGTACCGCGCAACTTTCGCCGGTACCATAAACCCACCATCTATCTTCCTCAAAACAGCCACCATACCTACCTATTATGGCATTTCCATAGCCATTCCTAGATATATTGTCATGCAACTTTCCACCATTCTGTTTATTATGACACGCTCCATCATGATCATATTGCTATGCATGATCATGTAGTTGACATTGTATTTGTGGCAAAGCCACCGTTCATAATTCTTTCATACATGTCACTCATGAGTCATTGCACATCCCGGTACACCGCCGGAGGCATTCATATAGAGTCATATTTTGTTCTAAGTATCGAGTTGTAATTCTTGAGTTGTAAGTAAATAAAAGTGTGATGATCATCATTATTAGAGCATTGTTCCAATGAGGAAAGGATGATGGAGCCTATGATTCCCCCACAAGTCGGGATGGGACTCGGGACTAAAAAAGAGAGGCCATAAAAAAGAGAAAAGGCCTAAATAAAAAAATGAGAGAAAAAGTGAGAAGGGGCAATGCTACTATCCTTTTACCACACTTGTGCTTCAAAGTAGCACCATGATCTTCATGATAGCGAGTCTCCTATGTTGTCACTTTCATATACTAGTGGGAATCTTTCATTATAGAACTTGGCTTGTATATTCCAATGATGGGCTTCCTCAAAATGCCCTAGGTCTTCGTGAGCAAGCGAGTTGGATGCACACCCACTTAGTTTCTTTTTGAGCTTTCACAAACTTATAGCTCTAGTGCATCCGTTGCATGGCAATCCCTACTCACTCACATTGATATCTGTTGACGGGCATCTCCATAGCCCGTTGATATGCCTAGTTGATGTGAGACTATCTTATCCTTTTTGTCTTCTCCACAACCACCATTCTATTCCACCTATAGTGCTACGTCCATGGCTCATGCTCATGTATTGTGTGAAGATTGAAAAAGTTTGAGAACATCAAAAGTATGAAACAATTGCTTGGCTTGTCATCGGGGTTGTGCATGATTTAAATATTTTGTGTGATGCCGATAGAGCATAGCCAGACTATATGATTTTGTAGGGATAGCTTTCTTTGGCCATGTTATTTTGAGAAGACATGATTGCTTTGTTAGTATGCTTGAAGTATTATTGTTTTCATGTCAATATTAAACTTTTGTCTTGAATCTTATGGATCTGAATATTCATGCCACAATAAAGAAGATTACATAGATAAATATGTTAGGTAGCATTCCACATCAAAAATTCTGTTTTTATCATTTACCTACTCGAGGACAAGTAGGAATTAAGCTTGGGGATGCTGATACGTCTCCAACGTATCTATAATTTTTGATTGTTCCATGCTATTATATTATCAACCTTGGATGTTTTATATGCAGTAGAAAAAATGCCCGTGTGTTGCAACGGGAGAGATAATTGACGTGTCCATAGAAACATCCATAAGCACAATGCAAAAATAACTAAACGGCGTCATCTAGTGGCTGTAGGGAGGCGCATGCCAAAAGCTAACAGAAATGCATATAAGTCATACATAAAAAACCATGCTACACATACGATATTTCTATATAAATTTTGTATGATGGTTCTGATATTAAAGGACTAATTTGCGATTCTTCCATAGAAGGTATTATTTTGGAAAGTTGGAGTACTCTTTGTGATTTGCACTACGCCATAAAAAATCAAAATTCGCACTGAGCAGCAATTGTTTTTCTGGATTTTGCACGGTGTTGTGAAAAAATCTAGCTAAAAGGGTTGGGTTAAATAATGTGTTTTAGCCCCTCTCTCACTTCACTGGACATCAATTCATTTGTGTCGGGTAAATACCATGAAAGATGAAAAAAATGAAGAAATTCAGCTCCGTTATATATTTTTTAAAGCAAACATATCCGTGCATTACAACGGAAGAAAATAAATAAATATAAGCTGATTAACGTAAAAAATAATTTATCATTCTAACAATTTCACAAGAAGCAAAAGAATATTGAAAGCAATCAAAAGTATCAAGGGCCATGAATGATGTCCAAACGACGGTTTAGTGCTCCTGAAATAAGTTGTCCTAAATTCCAGACTTTCAAAACAAAACCATTAAAACAACTAAAGAACATTAAAAGAAGTGGCCACGGATATGCACAAGTCACATAAAACTCATAACAGTGACACTGCTAGAACATTGCACTTGAACAAGACGGGCATCATTCTCAAACACTATGAATTCCGGTTGGATCAAACTAACACAAAAGTACAATGGCAAAAGTCCATGTTGAGAGTTACAACAGAGCATGCTACTTGAAAGTTATGCATAATCTGATCGCATAGAATATAGTACTCACGTTGTAATTAATCGATGAGGTAAATCTTTTGCCACTGTTTCGAAAAAAGTACTCATGTTGTACGACAACGTATCACATAATAGATGAAGCACGGCCGTTGAATTCATACTCTCCTTTTTTCTAAAAAAACATATCAATATCTCTCCTCTTCAATTGTATAGAAGAAATAATAAATAGGCAGTTGAATTTGCAAGAACTTTAAAATACGGATCATATTCTATCTAGCTAGAGTATTGGCACCACACGCAAGCAATCCAGACATGCACGCAGCGTAGGGCGTGGAGGAGGAAGGGAGGGCGTGAGTGGCTGGAGCCAATCGGAGCAGGTAGCCAGCACGTCGTGGACTGCTAGTCATCGATCGGGAAGGAGGACTTCGTTCGTTGGAGTTCCCTGGGTAGCGGCAATGGCTTATTGAAATACCTAGGTGACTCACAATTAGGTCTTTGTCTTAGACACATAGGTCTGCATTCTTTTTCCCTCGTTAATTGGCATGCGTGATCCTTAGCCCTTCCTTCTCTTCCCTCCCTCGTTAATAGGTCTTCCTTTTCCCTTGTTAACATATAGTATCTAAATTTGTTTATTGGCAATGGGTGCAGGCAAGCAACAATGATGACATCAAAAGAACGTCAAGGAAGTGGAAAAAATAAAAGACGCTCAATGTGAACCAAGCTGGTCCTTCTACCATTCATTGACCAATGTGTTATGCAACATGGTTAATTCTTTCAATCATTTTCGTTCTTTATTTCTGTCACGACACTACTATTTCCTTCTTTTATTTTCATATATGGAAGGCCTAGGATTCCTCTTTAATTACCCGCCACATAGCCTGAATCCCCTGTTTACTTAGGAAATTAACATGGTGATTATGGCACCCCATCTACAATGTGTAAGCATTGTTGCACGCATTATGCGGAGTGCATGTAGCGTGTATTGGAATCTCCCTTAATTCCCCCGTGTAATTGCCCACCATATTTCTGTCCATCCTTTCCTTTTCTTGAGAATCCTTCCTTCCTTTTTGGGCACCAACTCCTCATCCTTCGATCACCAATTTTCGAGCCGGCTTATTAAGGTGATTGATGACAGGTAATTTGAACACGTATATAAGTTGATGGTTGTGCCTTTAAAAGGGCGAGGTGGTACTATTTGATAAGAATACTAACTGCAACTAATTAATGTAGGTTGGCCTAGTTCAGTTGGCTGGCATCTATCCTATGGGGTGGAAGGTCGCGAGTTCGAGTCATGCCGCACATTTTTTCCTTCCCGTGTTACCCTAAAGCTGGGCCAACAAGCCAGCATGTAGGCCCAAGTCGGTAGGAACGCCTGCAGGCCCTCAATCGAGTCGATATAAGTTGATGGTTGTGCCTTTCAAAGGGCGAGGTGGTACTATTTGATAAGAATACTAACCGCAACTAATTAATGTAGGTTGGCCTAGTTCAGTTGGCTGGCGTCTATCCTACGGGGTGGAAGGTCGCGAGTTCGAGTCATGCCGCACGTTTTTTCCTTCCCGTGTTACCCTGAAGCTGGGACTTTTTCCTTCCCGTGTTACCCTGAAGCTGGGCCAACGAGCCAGCCTGCAGGCCCAAGTCGGTAGGAACGCCTGCAGGCCCTCAATCGAGTCCATAATATTGCAGAGAAAAAATTTAGTACCCCCTCGAATATGTTTTAAATCCAAACTGAAAGCGTAAAATCACGGGAAGAAACGTATTGTGACGGTGAACCCACGGAGTCAATCCGTGCTATATTATTAGGGAAATATTTATATGCTATTTTATATGATTTTTGGAACTAACCTATTAAACTAGAGCCTAGTGCCAGTTTCTGTTTTTTCCTTGTTTTAGAGTATCGCAGAAAAGGAAAATCAAACGGAGTCCAATTGACCAGAAACTTCACGGAACTTATTTTTGGACCAGAAGAAGCCCACGGAGTATCGGAGATGGACCAGAAGAGTCCCGGGCTGCCCACAAGGGAGGGGGGCGCGCCCACCCCCACTGGGCGTGCCCCCCTGCCTCGTGGACAGCCCGGAGATCCACCGACGTACTTCTTCCTCCTATATATACCCATATACCCTAAAAACTTCGGGGAGGAGAATAGATCGGGAGTTCCGCCGCCAGAAGCCTCCGTAGCCACCGAAAACCAATCTAGACCCGTTTCAGCACCCTGCCGGAGGGGGAATCCCTCTCTGGTGGCCATCTTGATCATCCCGACGCTCTCCATGACGAGGAGGGAGTAGTTCTCCCTCGGGGCTGAGGGTATGTACCAGTAGCTATGTGTTTGATCTCTCTCTCTCGTGTTCTTGAGGTGATACGATCTTGATGTATCGCAAGCTTTGCTATTATAGTTGGATCTTATGATGTTTCTCCCCCCTCTACTCTCTTGTAATGGATTGAGTTTTCCCTTTGAAGTTATCTTATCGGATTGAGTCTTTAAGGATTTGAGAACACTTGATGTATGTCTTGTGTGGGATACCCGTGGTGACAATGGGGTGTTCTATTGATCCAGTTGATGTATGTTTTGGTGATCAACTTGCGGGTTCCGCCCATGAATCTATGCATAGGGGTTGGCACACGTTTTTGTCTTGACTCTCCGGTAGAAACTTTGGGGCACTCTTTGAAGTTCTTTGTGTTGGTTTAATAGATGAATCTGAGATTGTGTGATGCATGTCATATAATCATACCCACAGATACTTGAGGTGACATTGGAGTATCTAGGTGACATTAGGGTTTTGGTTGATTTGTGTCTTAAGGTGTTATTCTAGTATGAACTCTATGATAGATTGAACAGAACAAATAGCTTCGTGTTATTTTACTATGGAGTCTTGAATAGATCAATCAGAAAGGATAATTTTGAGGTGGTTTCGTACCCTACCATAATCTCTTCGTTTGTTCTCCACTATGAGTGACTTTGGAGTGCTCTTTTTTGCATGTTGAGGGATATTTATATGATCCAATTATGTTATTACCGTTGAGAGAACTTGCACTAGTGAAAGTATGAACCCTAGGCCTTGTTTCAATGCATTGCAATACCATTTGTGCTCACTTTTATCATTAGTTACCTTGCTGTTTTTATATTTTCAGATTACAAAAACCTTTATTTACCATCCATCTACCACTTGTATCACTATCTCTTCGCCGAACTAGTGCACCTATACAATTTACCATTGTATTGGGTATGTTGGGGACACAAGAGACTCTTTGTTATTTGGTCGCAGGGTTGCTTGAGAGAGACCATGTTCATCCTATGCCTCCTACGGATTGATAAACCTTAGGTCATCCACTTGAGGGAAATTTGCTACTATCCTACAAACCTCTGCACTTGGAGGCCCAACAACGTCTACAAGAAGAAGGTTTTGTAGTAGACATCACTTCCTCTCTACTCCATCTAGCAGTTCTTCGTGTGGTAAATAAAACCTCCTTTTTTCCGTCTTTTTGATCTGATAGATTCATCCTTTTCAACCTCAAGTGGTTTCTGCCCTAAAATTTGGATCTATCCTGTTCCGCATCTCATATCATGCCTAGTATATTCACTTATCCTTCGCAAAGTAGTTATATTCCTCACTTGTACTTATTCTTTGATTTGTACAAATATGGAACCAACTTGCGTCATATAAGTGAATGTCTTCGCGTTATGAGGTCAATGTCTTCAAGCTGGTTTATCTTCAAAATCTGTTGAGAATGCATATGACCTCTTCCCCTTCCCTCGCATCTCTAATGCTGTCACAGGTACATGTCCGTGGGAGAATCCCTTGGTTCTCATAGTGTGCATTCATTTGCAGAGTTCTTACAGCGTCACATCAATTCTCCCGAAGCCAGTTCCTGTCTGACCAACAGACAGAAGCCTTTGCAAGTTCTGAAGCCATTCAGTCTGAACTTCATGACGACAGAAAAGCCAGCAAGAAAGGGCGATAGACAGCGCCGTGGGAACACAACCAAGGACCTACCACCAGATCTCTATGAACTATACAAGTTAGATCCTGAAGAGACCTATGGGGAATGCAAGAAACGAATCTAGTGGATTCGAAGATATTGGGCAGAGGAATGGTTCAAGTATAAATTTGTCACTGCCGAATATGCTGAAAAGAATGCCATCAAGGGCCCCTAGGGAGATATTGTATACAAAGGTCTTCAGCCCAAGTCCAAGTCAGAAGCCATTGCTCAAGGCTTCTACCCTTGCATGGTCCGTGGACCTCAGCCTGCTAATGCCGACCCATCCAGTCTGCTATGGTGTCGTGAAGACAATCTCTTCAAGCGCAACTTCCAGTTTGCCAAAGAGTCTGCAAAGAAGAACAAGAAGGACCTTGTTCTAGACTTCAACCCGAGTCCATCTGCTCTTCGGGCTAATGGCACTCGTGATGCCGAACCCAATATCATCGGGCCTTACTACAACCTCGACGATATCCTCACTCACATTGCTATTCAGGGGGCTGCTGTGGAGCACTCTGTAGACGATGCTGATTCTGATGAAGCACCTGCTCCTCCCAAGCCACAGAAGCAGAAGAAACCAAAGGCTTCAAAGCCCTCCACTGCACCAAAAGGTTCGCGTGCGAAACCTTTGGCCACTGCACCTCCTGAAGCCAGTGTGCAGTCTGAAGATCTCTCTCGCATCTCCAAGATTGAGAAGAAGAAGAAGCCCATCCAGATTTCCGGTCAAGCACTGACCTCAGCTGCCGTTTTGAGGAAGAAAAACAAAGCCATTGATCTGTCAAGTGACGATGATCTTGGCGATGATGCTCTTGAGCTGTTGATAAAGTGCAGGGAAGAGGCGGAGATCTTCAATGATCTACCTCTGTTTGATGTGGATATCTTGAACAACTTCATTGATGAATGGTTTGAAAACCCCATCATCAACTACGATGACCTTGAGCTTCCGATTGGCATCAGTGTCTCTTTCCATAGTGCCATTGCTACTGAGCTAGCTCTGGCTCAGAAGATTGCTGAACTGGAGAACAAGATTGATTATGAGAAAGCTCAGTTCAAGAGGAACATGGCAAACCTCAGCGTGGCTGATGTTCAAAGCTTCAAGAAGACGTTGCATGAGCTCAAGGAGCAGTTTCACCAGAAACGCCGGGAAGCAAAAGGTTCAAGAGAGAGAATGAAGTATTTTGCTGAGAAAAGTGTTCAAGCTCACAATGAAGCAGAAAAGCGCAAGGGTCTGGGGCGCCCTGGCATCGACCCCAGAATGGCTGCCAAGAAGAAGAAGAAGCCCGTTGTGGCCCAAGCTGAAGCATCAAGACAGGAAGAACCTCGCATTGTCTTCTCCGCGAGCATGACAGGAATGAAGGCTAAGGTCCCCACAGCTGCTTTAGAACTCAAGAAAACAAGGGCAGCTGAAGCCGAAGCCCGAAAGCGCAAGACCAAGAACACCACTGACGATGCTCCACCGACCAAGAAGAGAAAGACAAAGAAGAAAGATCGGGCTGCTCCCATAGAGCCCCTTGTCGTCGAGCCAATCTTAGTTGCTTGTCCTGCGTCTGAACATCGAGAGCATCAGTTAATAGTTCATGAGCCTTCTTCCACAAAGGCTCCTGAAGCTGAAGACATTCCATCTCCTAAAACTGAAGACATTGGTCATCACGACAATGTAGAAGATGATGAAGTCCTTCCTCAGATTGAGCACCAAATTGTATCATCGCCTGTTCTACCGAACAACGAACTCATCAGCATTGGTCGTCCTCTGACACCAATTGCTCAGGATGATTCATGGGTTGATCGCCCTCAAGACTCCCCCCGTTAAGAATCACCAAGTACTCCCCACCTCAAGCCACCACTCCGGTGCTTCAAGGTGATGACTTTGTGGTCCAGCCGACTCCCTCTCCAAAGGCGTCGCCCGCACTCTGCAGGCTTCGCAAAGGACCAAGGCCACAAGTCACTCTATCAAGCGTTCCAGAAAGAGAAGAGCAACACAACTCAGTGGCATGACAAGTGTTCCCTGACGCCACTTTAACTGTGAATGTCTGTGAGTCCGAACCAAAAGCTGCTGAAGACATTCCGGCTGCATCAGCCCATGATCAACAAGAACCACCAGAACCCCGTCAAGAAGAAGAGCGAGTTACCACACCCCCTACCAACCAAGAAACTATTCTCAAGGAGAACGAGTATGTGCCCGACCCTCCATCTACTCAAGTGGAGGTTAAAAGCACTGAGGTGGCCACCCACAACACTACTGAAGCCAATGACGTTGTCATGGTTGAAGCTAATGTGGCACCTAAAGCGAATACGGTGCCTGAAGCCAATGCTGCACCTGAAGCAAATCTGCAGCTCGAAGACAATGCCTCTGCTCCTGTACCACATCCAAGACCTCACACCATTGAGCAAGCACACGATTGTGGTCAGCTTGTTACCGTCCGCTGGCCCATTTTGGTTCCTCCGCCTGCTCCTGGACCTCAGTTTGACTATCATGTGGAGCACAGGCCTCAGGTCCAGAAGCCAAAGCCAAGGCTGCCAAGGTTTCCAGGTACTGCAACTTCACCAGGATCGTTTAATGTGAATGGCTTCATAGCACACAACACCTTCTTTGATAGCGCCAAGAACCCATATTCTAAGCCAAGAATATCATCTGATAGGTTATGGAGTTATCAGTAGCGCAGTTACTACTCCTGCATACTATACAATCAGGGGCGCATTTTTCCTCATATGCGTCTAGACTACGAAGCCATTGCTGGACTGCCTTGTCTGGAAGATGCTCTTGACTGCTTCAGAGATGCTGGCCTTCTATAGTTTGTGACCGATAAAGAGCATTGGAATGAAGAGCTTCTACTGCAATTATATGCAACTCTTCACATTCGCGGCTACTACAGGGATCCGAAGACTTGGGTCCTTGAGTGGATGACAGGCGATCTGCACCATGAAGCCAAAGCCCAAGATATATTTGAGCTTACTGCCCTGCCCACTCCTGGTGAACACTATGAACCAGGTTGTCAGCTGCACCATAATGCTTTGGAGAGCATCTTCCAGAAGCCTGAGCCCAACATGAGCCAAATGTTGAGCATGAGGAAGCCACTACCCCAAGACGCCGAATATCCAAAGGAGTTCTTTGTTGAAGACCTAGAGTATCTGCCCCGCACTATTTATCATATCATCAGGCAAACTCTATGGCCTGTCAAAGGAAATTCTCCTACAACCAAGCGAGAAGGCGCAATTAAGACATTGGTTTTCTATATCTTCAATGGCATCAGCTTCAATGCTCAGGACTTCTTCATCGGGCAATTGGCTACATCTGGCTCCGATATATTTGGTCTGAAGTTCTATGCTCCATGGGTAATGCACCTCATCAAGCTTCACTCTGCTATCAACTATCAGCCTTCCACGCGCAATCATCTCATATTCTTGCCAGAAATTGATCTGTCTGTCGGAGCCATATACCCAGAGCCTGCCAAGTAGCCAATTTATCTTCACAACGCCGATCACCAAAGCTTCACTCAACCTATTGAAGGAGTTCTTGGTGCAACTTGTGTTTATCCTTTGGCTGGAAATACACGTGCACCTCGTGCCCATAGTGAATCCACTGAAAGCACAATTGCCCAAAGGCCTTAGAAGCGATCTCGTGTTCTCAATGACCGAGAGCTTCTCGCCGCCTTGCATCAACAACAGGATAAGCATCACGACTAGCTCAAGCGTCAAATGCAAAGCCTCTTGGTGGATGTCAATCGCATTCGCAACCTTGCCATCAAGAATGCCTTTATCACTCATGAAATCTGTCGGAGGTCGTGGAAGAGTTTGACATTGCTCAGTGCTGAAGCTGATCTTCAAGATGATGACTTCACCGAAAGATTCAAGTTTGACTCAACTCCTCCAAGGAATGATGTCTTGCGTCAGACTCGCTCACTTGAAGACTCTGACTATTCCTCCTCAGCTGCAACTGTTAATGCCAGAGTCATTGATGACCAAGATGATGCTACTTCACCACCTCCAACTTCGGCGCGTATCGACACTGCACCAAGTTCTTCTGCACCACCAAACCTGAATGATGACCCTGCTACTTCACCACCTACTCCTCATGGGAATGACTAGAAGCTCTATGTCTTCAAACCTTTCTGGTCCTTACTGACAAAAGGGGGAGAAGCATATGAGTTTATAGTCTTCAAGCGGGTCCATAAGGGTGGTTGCTATAATTTTGCCAAGTGCTTACAACTCTCGCTTTCGATACATTTGATTCTTTAGAGTTCTAACACTTAAAGTTGATGGTCGTCTGCTACCTTTTCTGTCAACTATGTGATGCGATGATAAATTCCGCATGTGCGATGATAAATTTCGCACGAAGTCATTTTGCAGACGTCCATTTATCATTATGCATGTCATTATCTTTGTTATATCTTTTCTTGCATGATGAATTGTCTTCATAAGTTGAAGAGGATCTCCACAAGTACAACCTGCCATGTGCATTTGCATTTGAAAGCAAAATACTTATATGCACACCTTCAGGGGGATCCTTTTGCTACTTATGAAGACAATACCTCAATCCTTTACAATTTCACATAATTTTATCCCTGATGAAAACTCCAACCAGTTTGTCATCAATCACCAAAAAGGGGAGATTGTAAGTGCATCTAGTGCCACCCCTAGTTGTTTTTGGAGTATTGACGACAAACCTAGTTGAGGGACTAATGTGTTTGTGAGAATTGCAGGATAACAAATGTAGTAGTCCCTCATTGATTCGGTTTACCTATTGGAGATGACCCCTAAAAATGTGTGAAGACATTGAAGATAATGGTGGTATGTGAAGATATTCACATTAAAGACTATGACATGAAAAGACATTGCATGAAGTCTTTGGAGCGCGAAGACATAGTTGTTTCGTAGTTTCATTTTATTCTTTGTTAAGTCATAGGAACTACCATACTGTTAAGTGGGGTCCAAGTGAACAAAGTCAGAGTGACTAAAGTGATGCTCAACCAAATCCTATGTCTTCAAGCGAAGACAATGAGAGCGAATCTTATCCAGAGCTGGATGAGTCAGCTTTACTTGTAGCCTAAGTCAGGTGTCGCGTGTGTTTGAAATCTGACCGTTGGAACATGTGTCATTTCCTTAGTGACCCACGGACAATTTAGGCCGGGTTGCCTAGTGGCTATAAATAGCCCACCCCCTACACCATAAATTGGTGGGTACTCAGAGTTAGAGCACGGCTTTTGTCGTTTGAGAGCAACCCACCTCCGAAGCATTTGAGAGAGAGATCCTTGCGAGGACAAAGCCCAAAACACCTAGAGCCCAAAGAGTGTTTGGCATCACTGAAGTCTTTCTGTCCGCGTGATCTGAAGACTGGTTACACTTGAGGACTGTGAATCCTCCAGCCAGTTAGGCGTCGCGTTCTGACCATCTAGGAGTCATTGTGGATCGCCGGTGAACAAAGTCTGTGAAGGTTTGGAAGTCTACCTTGAAGACTTACCTGAGTGATTGGGCAAGGACTGGGTGTCCTTAGCTCAAGGGGAATAAGGTGAAGACACGGTCTTCTGAGTTAAATCTCAGCTTCCCTAACTAGATGCACAGTTGTCACAGCAACTGGAACTGGTCCAACAAATCCTTGTCCTCACCAAGCGACTGGTTCTATCTTCTCCCTCTCTTTATTTACAGTCTATCTTCGTGAAGTCATTGCATGCCTGTATTACCTATTTGACTTCACTGTGTGACTTCTATTGTTGTTTGGCTTCATACTATCTTCCATCTTGATCATCACTACCTAGCTGCTATTAGTCTTCATGCTTTCACTTCATTGAATACTTGACTATGGCTTGCCTAGTGTAGTCTATCTTCCGCTGCATATCAATAGGTTCATTTCTACCGTTTGTCTTCGAAACTCCCATGTTTTGAAGACGTTCATAAAAATCGCTAAGGGAGTCCTGGATTAGGGGGTCTCCGGACAGCCGAACTATATCATTTGGCTGGACTATTGGACTATGAAGATACAAGATTGAAGACTTCGTCCCGTGTCCAGATGGGACTCTACTTGGCGTGGAAGGCAAGCTAGGCTATACGAATATGTATATCTCCTCCCCTACAACCGACATTGTGTAACCCTAGCCCCCTCCGGTGTCTATAAAAACCGGAGGGTTTTAGTCTGTAGGACAACATACAATCAGACCATAGGCTAGCTTCTAGGGTTTAGCCTCTCTGATCTCGTGGTAGATCAACTCTTGTAATACTCATATCATCAAGAACAATCAAGCAGGACATAGGGTATTACCTCCATCAAGAGGGCCCGAACCTGGGTAAACATCGTGTCCCCTGCCTCCTGTTACCATCCGCCTTAGATGCACAGTTCGGGACCCCCTACCCGAGATCCGCCGGTTTTGACACCGACATTGGTGCTTTCATTGAGAGTTCCACTGTGCTGTAGCCATAAGGTTTGATGGCTCCTTAGATCATCGGTAATGATGTGGTCTAGGGTGAGGTTTTCCTCCTCGGACAGATCTTTGTATTCGGCGGCTTCACACTACAGGACAATTTGCTTGGCCATCTGGAGCAGATCAAGAGCTATGCCCCTGGCCATCAGGTCAGATTCGGAAACTTGAACTACGCGGCCGATATCCGCGGAGACTTGATCTTCGACGGATTCGAGCCCATGTCAGGTGTGCCGCACAGTCATGAGGAGCATGACTCTCTGCCGTCGGACAGCACGCGGGAGATCACATCTGCAACTACTCCGGCTGTCAATCTGGAGCAACAGAGGTCGCGCTCTCTGCGGCGATAGAGCCAGACGATGACTTCACCCCTTACGAGAGCCGTGTTGCCGAACCACTGGATTCATCCCCGGCCACGGACTCCGAGCCACTTATATCCGTGCCCGTCAAACCCGACTAGGTGCCGATCATGGAGTTCACCTCTGCGGATATCTTTCAGCACTCGCCTTTCGCGATCTTCTAAATTCATTAAGGTCTCTCTCCCTGTCAGGAGAACCTTGGCCGAACTATGTTCGGCTAGAATGGGATGCGGACGACGAAGAAATTCGCTGCCCACCCACCACCCACTTGGTAGCCACTGTCGACGACTTAACCGACATGCTTAACTTCGACTCCGAAGACATCGACGGCATGAATGAAGATGCAGGAGACGAACAGGAACCAGCGCCCACAGGGCGCCGGACAACCACTTCATCAGATGACATATACATGGTGGATACACCCAAAGAGGGCAATGGCGAAGAGACAGCGGAGGATGCGCCCTCCAAGCAACCCAAGCGCCGACGTCAACGGCGCTGCTCTAAGTCCCGCCATAGCAAAAACAGCGATAACAGCACAAGAGGAAATAGCAGTCCAGTCGACTCTAGAAGAAACGATGATTGCGCCGCCCCGCTGGCAGAGCATGATCAAGATGCAAATGGCGAACACAGTGCGGATCCAGCGTCCGAACACGGTGACGCCAAGGATAAACCTCATCAAACCCTGTCTGGGGAGGAAAACAGTCCGGACGAATATGCACACATCATCCCAAAAACGCACTTGGAGCAAAAGAACCTCTGCAATAGGCTTATTGCCACAGCGAGGAGCCTGAAGAAGCAGAAGCAAAGGCTTAAGGCCGCACAAGATATGCTCAACAGCAGGTGGAACAAAGTGCTCGACAACAATAAAAAGTATGGTGGAAGTTACCACACAAACAGCTATCCAAAGCGCAAGCTATTACCTGAATTCGACAATGAGGGCTTAGAGCCCACACATCCGAAAAATGATATGGCCAACCGGCCGGATCCACCACCTTGTGACCGTGATAGAGCGGCTAACAAAGTCACAAATAAGTCAATACACGATCTACGTGAGAACTTGCGCCAAAAAACCGGCGCGACCAAATCCATCTATGGATCTAGGAAGCGCGCTCCAGCACAAAATCAAAACCGAATACTACAACCATCTGAACACCATGGCATATCCCAATACAGGGGTGCCGTACACCCACTATGTTTCACCGGTGAGGTGCTGGATCACGGATTCCCAGAAGGATTCAAACCAGTGAACATAGAAGCATACGACGGGACCACAGACCCCGGAGTCTGGATCGAGGACTTTATCCTCCATATTCATATGGCTCGCGGAGATGATCTCCATGCCATTAAATACTTGCCCCTCAAGCTTAAAGGGCCAGCTCAGCACTGGCTGAAAAGCCTCCCCCAAAACTCAATTGGAAGTTGGGAGGAGCTCGAGGATGCTTTTCAGGCTAATTTTCAAGGGACTTATGTCCGACCTCCGGATGCAGACGAATTAAGTCATATAATCCAACAGTCTGGAGAGTCCGCCCGAAAGCTTTGGAACAGGTTCCTCACCAAGAAGAACCAAATCGTCGACTGTCCGGACACCGAAGCCTTAGCAGCTTTTAAACACAGTGTCCGAGACGAATGGCTTGCCAGACACCTCGGCCAAGAAAAGCCGAGAACAATGGTAGCCCTAACAAGCCTCATGACCCGCTTTTGCGCGGGCGAAGACAGCTGGTTGGCCCGTAGCAGCACCAGTGACCCAAGCACATCCGAAGTCAGTGATGGCAATGGAAAACCATGACGCAACAAAAACAAGCATCGAAATAAAGAGGGTAGCCCGGATAACACGGCGGTAAATGCCGGATTCAGGGGCTCTCGACCTGGTCAGTGGAAAAAGCCTTTCAAAGGCAGCAGAGAAGGACCATCCGGCCTAAACAAGTTTCTTGACAAGCTCTGTCAAATTCATGGCACCCCCGACAAACCTGCAAATCACACCCACAGAGAATGTTGGGTCTTCAAGCAGACTGGTAAGCTAAACGCCGAACACAAAGGGGAAGAGACACCAAGCGAAGACTAGGATGAACCTCGCCAGCAAAGCACCAGAGGACAGAAAAAGTTCCCACCAGAGGTTAAAACGATAAACGTGATCCATGTGACGAAGAGGAGAAGCAAGCATGCACTCTGAGATACACGCGCCATAGAGCCCGTCACCCCTAGGTTCAACCCCTGGTTGGCCTGACCAATCACTTTTGATCATAGGGATCACACGACAAGTATCTGGAACGAAGGACTGGCAGCCTTGGTGTTAGACCCAATAATAAATGGGTACCATTTCACACGAGTCCTCATGGACGGCGGCAGTGATTTAAACCTGACATATCAGGACACAGTCTGCAAAATGGGGATAGACCCGACACAAATAAGCCACGGTAATACTACCTTGAAGGGAGTAATACCATGCCAAGAGGCCCGCTGTACGGGCTCTCTATGGCTAGAGGTCGTATTCAGTTCTCCCGATAACTTCCAACGCAAAAGGTTAACTTTCCACGTCGCTCCATTCCGAAGTGGTTATCAAGCACTACTCGGAAGAACGACTTTCGCTCATTTTAATGCAATACCGCATTATGCTTTTCTAAAGCTTAAGATGCCCGGTCCACGTGGCATCATCACAGTTAGCGGAAATACCGAACGTTTTTTACGTGCGGAAGAGGATACGGTGGCTTTAACAGCCGCAAACTAGACGGCCTCACCAACCAGGAAAAGTGACAGGTCGTCAAGAACACGGACGCGGTTAGACGAGTCTGGCGTTTCACCACATATACATGAGATTGGTTTAATGATCAAACCCTCATAGACGATACCAGGGGCTTCCAGCGTGTAATCAGGGATAGCCCGGCTCAACTTGACTTCTCTTGAATTTTGATAGTTCGTTGATAATAACCAATTCTTTTTTTTGGCACGGCGACTTTCACCTAAGTTCTTTCCTTTTACAGATGACAATCGTGCTACGCCCGTCGAGAACACGGCACAACGGAGACACAGGCGGAGACGTGCAGTAGGGACCCGCCCAAAGGTTTCTTTTTAGATTAAGACTCTGCGTAAACCTTTTTTTCTGTCTCTTGTTGCTCACATCCTCCGGATACTCCACATAACCGAGAAGGATGCTGACATTATTGGCATGTGGCCACGTCAGGATATGGCACGTACCTGGACACATATGGTTTATTATTATTAAGGGCATTGTTTAGCCTGGTATATGTTATAAAGACCGAACACCTTAGGGACTGTTCGGCGTCGCGAGTTTGGCCCTATATGCATCAACTCCGAATCATGTCTTTGGTCAAATGTTGGGTTTGCCCGGCTCCCATGTTTTGGTACCTTACGTTCCGTTATATCGGCTAAGATAGCATTGGGAGAACTGCGATTGTGCCCTGGTTCGTCTGGATGAGCACCTCAGTAGAGAAAGCCGAAAACTGACTGTCATGATATAGCGAGACTGGTGAACCACTCGATGACTCAGTGGAATCTTCGGGATTCCTCTGCATTAACGAAGGGTCGTTTCCTGGTCATGTATGTACGCGCCCCGTATTCGGACGAGCGCAGAAGTACCAGGGGCTATATAGTAGCCCCACCATCAAACTCATATGGCTAAGTGAAAGTGTTAAACCAATATAGTCCGATTGCCTCGTTCGCTGTGCTACCACCTCCTTAATGGACCAAGATGTTGGATCAAGTGTGGATTCGCGTTTTCTGCGAACACCCCCGCATTATATGCGTGGGGGTGGAAGCCGACGACTAAAACTTTCAGGTTATATACATATATACATAAACGGCCGCACTGGAGGCATCATAGTACTTTCGGGCAAAAGTATAAATACAGCCTTGATAACTCAATAAAACATTGTTTTTCCAATGGAAGTACATGTCACTTGAACATAATATTCTTCGAGCACTGAGTCTCTGTCGAACGAGTGCCTTCAAGAACTTCAAAGTAGTGCTCGGCAGCCACTCGTCCTACGGTCGAACCCTGTGTCACAATAGTGGTGGCCTCCATCTCCGCCCAGCATGTCTTGACACGGGCAAAGGCCATCCGCGCACCCTCTATGCATGCCGATCTCTTCATAGCCTCGATGCGCGGCACAGCACCAAGGAATTGTTGCACTAAACTGAAATAGCTATTCGGCCTTGGCCCTCTCGTCCACAGATGATCCACAACGGACCTCATGGCAAGTCCGGACAACCTATGGAGCTCGGACCACTCGGCCATTCGCTCATTCAACAGCAGCGGACGGACTAGAGCATGAAACCGTGACCAGAACAGCTTTCCACTTCACGATCTTTCTGATCCTTGAAGTATTTAGTCGCATCAGCAGCACTTGTAGCCAAATCCACGTAGGCGTCCACAGAACTCCATAGTCGGTCAAGAGGAGCATACTTCGGATCTCCTAATATAGCCCGCAACAAGAAGGGCTTCCCAGACACGATATCTGCAGCTTGATGCAGCTCCTCCTTCATCGCTCTAATTTTGGAGCGGGCTTCCTTGGCAGCTACCAGGGCCTTCTCCAGGTCTGTTGCCCTCGCTCAGCTTTCTTCTTCAAGAAGTTGGTAACGGTCAGCGGCATCTTTTACCTCTACAACCATTTTGGCCATTCTTTCCTTGCTCTCGCAATGCGTGGCCTGTTCGGCCCTCAACTCTTTGGCCACGTTTAGAGCGGCCGCATTGCAACTCCTTGCTTGTTCCTTGGCTCGGGCAAGCTCCGCCCGAAGGGTCTCCACGGTGGCAGCTCCATCTGCAGTCACAACATATTAAAGATACTGGCATCATGCTCCTCTTATTATGTGACGATCACCAGAGAAATCACTTACCCTGTGCCTCGTCAAGCCGCAGGTTGACAAGCATGATATCGGCGTCGGCCGCATCAAGTTGCCGCTTTAGCTCGGCAAACCCATCAGTTCGGCTAGCCACCGGAGCCTCAGCCACCTGCACATAAAGGCAGTCGGGTTATTACCTGGGAATATGATCCTCCGGTTGCCGCCGTTCTCGATGACCTCCAGAGTCTCAGGGGCTACTACCTGCATAGGGCACACGTAACGTGTGCGGTACTACCAAAAATATACAGTATTTCACATACCTCAAAGCCTTTCAGCAGACTCATAAAGGCTTTGTGCAATCCGTTTTCAGCGGATGAAATCTTTTCAATTACCGTACCCATCAGCGTACGATGTGCTTCCGAGATGGCCGCTTGCCCCAGAAGGTCCTTCAGTACGTCCGACCGCACACTGTACGGTTCCGAACTCTTGCTGCCGCTCTCCTTAGGAGCCGGATATTGGGGATTCCGGGTAGCCAAAGGGTTATCCTCTGGCCTTGGCGGATCCGGAGACACCCTCCGCGATGACACTTCAGGGTCGCCCGCCTCATGAGGCGGGGTGTCAGGGGGAGGCGTTTCGCTCTCCATCATCTCCGGAAGAAGATCCCCTGAAGACGAACTCTGTCGAGAAGGGCTACGATCCGGACTACAATTTATAAGCATCGGTTATTATCTTCGGAAGTAAGGTAGGATATTTTCACTATTAAGTACTTTTGCATTACTTACAGCTCGGTAAAGGGCCGATCCCCGCGCAGACATTGTGCGGCAAGAATACCCTCTGAGGCAGGACCCTCTGGCGGCGATTTCTTCTCCCGTTTGGAAACCTTAGTTTCTGGATCTTCAGCCATAGTCCTCTTCCTTCCCCAGGGAGAGAGAATGTCAGATTCTTCCCCCTGGTTATCCTCCCTCGCCGAGGCGCTCATTCCCTCAGTTGGAATAAGTAGCGGATGAGCCCCGCTTTCGCCCTCTTTATTCCCCCCTTCATATTCTTTTGAGGGCACTAGATAAGGTGCCGGCTCGAGCATCTTTTCCAGCATCGGATTGTCCAAGCCCTCGGGAAGGGGGACCGAACACCTGATCATCTTCGCCTTTGTTATCCAGTCCTGATCAAAGAGGGACTCTTCAGAATGATGTCATGATAAATAAAAGGACAGTGTGTTCGGCCATGGGATTACTTACTTGGGTAGCAGGGTGGTTGCAGCTCAAACCCACATCCTCGGTGGTGTTCGGACACTCTATTTGGGGTCCGAAGAACGATTTGTACATCTCTTCAAGCGTCATGCCGAGGAAATGCTGAATAGCTCATGGTCCTTCCGGGTTGAATTCCCACATACGGAGGAGCCGACATTTGCAAGGCTGGACTCGAAGAACTAGCATAACTTGCATTACCATAACTAGAATGAAATCCCTCTCAAAGAGATCTCGGATACGGCTCTGCAATATTGGCACGTCCTTTGCTGGACCCTAGCTCAGCCCCCTGCTGATCCATGACATCAGTTGCGATGGGGGGCCCGAGCGAAAGGTGGGGGCGGCTACCCACTTGGCATTTCGGGGAGCTGTGATGTAAAACCACTCCCGCTGCCACAACCTGGACACCTCTCGGAAGGAAACCTCTGGCCATGGAGCATCAGCAATTTTGTTTATTAAAGAACCTCCGCACTCTATGTGCCGCCCCTCGATCATCTTCGGCTTCACATCGAAGGTCTTGAGCCACAGGCCGAAGTAAGGGGTAATGCGGAGGAAGGCCTCACATACGACAATAAATCACGAGATGTGAAGAAGGGAATCCGGGGCCAGATCATGGAAATCCAGCCCATAATAGAACATAAGACCCCTAACAAAGGGATCTAGAGCGAGCCTAGTCCTCGGGGGAAGTGGGAGATGAACACAACACTCTCGGTGGGTTCGGGAGTAGGGATGACATGCCCTCGGGCAGGCAGCCTATGCGAATTTTTGGCGGTCAGATATCTGGCCTCTCTCAGCTTCTTGATGTCCTCCTCTGTGACAGAGTAAGGCATCCACTGACCTTGAAGGTTGGATCCGGACATAGTTGAAGGTCCGAAGTGCCTGACCTGAGCTTTGGGTGTGAGAACTCGAGGCGGGGGAAGGATTCGATTGAGCACGGAAGAAAGAAAAGGCTTTGTCCTCGTTATAAAGGGGGTGAATATCAAGCACCTTCTCACGGCCGTTTGGGACTTGCCTAAAAATTTGGGAGTCATACCAACGGGCACGGTTGGGTTACCCACGTCTGTATTGATGAGAATCCCGTGATATGGGCAACACGATCTCTTCTTTGACAAGACGTGTCAAGACAACCGCCTCGCGATATGTTCGGTGCTGGTTGTGAAAAACGGTTTGAATAATGACCGGGCCGTGGCGTGATGTCATGCTGCCAAAACGTGTCAGCAGATTAGATTTGTGGAAATATTATTCTCTCTAAGTGATATGTGGAACTTATTTTTCAGGGCCGGACACTATTCTTGTATTGAAACTCTTCCATGGAGTATTCGTAGGAGGAACCCGCCTTGCAATGCAGAAGAACAATACTGCACGCCGGACTCATCATCATTGAAGCCTGGTTCAGGGGCTACTGAGGGAGTCCTAGATTAGGGGGTCTCCGAACAGCCAGACTATATCCTTTGGCCAGACTATTGGACTATGAAGATACAAGATTGAAGACTTTGTCCCGTGTCCGGATGGGACTCTACTTGGCATGGAAGGCAAGCTAGGCAATACAGATATGTATATCTCCTCCCCTGCAACCGACCTTGTGTAACCCTAGCCCCCTCCGGTGTCTATATAAACCGGAGGGTTTTAGTCTGTAGGACAACATACAATCAGACCCTAGGCTAGCTTCTAGGGTTTAGCCTCTCTGATCTCGTGGTAGATCAACTCTTGTAATACTCATATCATCAAGAACAATCAAGCAGGACGTAGGGTATTACCTCCATCAAGAGGGCCCGAACCTGGGTAAACATCGTGTCCCCTGCCTCCTGTTACCATCCACCTTAGACGCACAGTTCGGGACCCCCTACCCGAGATCCGCTAGTTTTGACACCGACGATCGCCTATTCATCCCCCCTCTAGTCGATAACTAGCACTTTCATCTTAAAAGTCCAGAGACAAAGGAGGGATAGTGATACTAGTCCTTGCGACATGACAAGCAAGATAACAAGCAAACAAAAAGGTAAATGGAAAATATTTTTGTATTTTTGTGAAACCATTTTAGAAGTGGGGAAGATGAAAACAAGAGGCGAATGGAAAAATAATGTAAATGGAAGGAGATGAAAGTTTATGCGATGGTACTTGATAGATGTTGATGATGTCTCACTGACAATGGCGTGAGAAATTCTTCATGCTACTTGTGAGCTGCGTTGGGATTTCCTCGAAGAGGAGAGGATGATGCAATACAGTAGAGATAAATATTCCGCTCAGTTAAGAACCAAGGTTATCAATCCAGTAGGAGAACCACACAACACCTCATTAGCAGTACCTACACACAAAATAACAAATGCTTGCACCCGACGCGAACAAGGGGTTGTCAATCCCTCGGCGGTTAATTGCAAGGATCAAATCTCATAGTGATAGATAGATAATTAAAACACAAAATAAAATAAAGAAAGAAAAATTGCAGCAAGATATTTTTATTTTAAGATATGATAAAAACTAGACCCGGGGGCCATAGTTTTCACTAGAGTCTTCTCTGTTCAAAATAGCATATGGTGGGTAAATAAATTACTATTGGGCAATTGATAGAAAATAAAATAATCATGACGATATCCAAGGCAATGACCATGTATATAGGCATCACGTCTGAGACAAGTAGACCGACTCCTGCCTGCATCTAACATCACACATCAAATTATAAGATAGCACAATACATAGATAAAACATCCTTTTTCATACTCTGCATCAGTAACATGGTCAGTCAAAGGACAAGACCATTGAATAAAAACAACGAACACCCATGCGTCATTATAACCGGCCACTCATCTCATACACAATAATCTGAAGATAGATCAACCAGCCTCAGGAAAGAACAACTACCAACTAACCACCACAAAGAGACACCCTAACTACAAGACACACCTAAAACATACATGCTGTAGAAACCAACCAAGCATGTAGCATCTGCCAGCATGAAGCAGCATTGACGTCACCCACGACAACAGAGGCATCACCGCCAACAACAGGCACCGAAGACTGTCGCGGGAAACCACGGCCACCTATGGGACTAAGAGCCCCTTTCTGGTTCGGCGG
Source organism: Triticum aestivum (assembly GCF_018294505.1). NCBI lineage: Eukaryota > Viridiplantae > Streptophyta > Magnoliopsida > Poales > Poaceae > Triticum > Triticum aestivum. The sequence continues at coordinate 192,284,151 of NC_057794.1, forward strand.
GGGATAACATGTTGCACAAAGAGCGAAGGGGCGTGGAACAACACAAGAGGGATCACATGGGCAGTTTTGCCCAGGTTCGGGCCGCTGTGAGGTGTAGAACCCTACTCCTGCTTTGGTGGATTGATGGTGGAAAAAGTGGTGGTGAGCACAACACGCTAGCCTAGCAGGGTTACCTCGGGGCGAAAGCAGCTATGCGCGTATGAGTGTGTGAGGGTCTGGATTAGCTAACCCTTTCTACGATTGCCTTGGGACTCCTTTTATAGATCAAGGGGTCACCACAATGGCAAAACAGTGATTACGCACCAATTAGATAGCAAATAGTGCCATCATACCTAATTCTGCAGGCTGACAGGGTCCGTTAAATGAGCCGCTCGACGTCACATCATGGCTTGCCCGGCAGGCCCTGCCGGGCTGCTTTTCCAGCTTCGCGCCTTCTTGCTTGATGCGTCTTAGGACGGGTGTCGCTCGGAGGTATTTTCTATAGGAAGTGGCCACCGTGTGGCAAATAGCTACCACTTAGTCATCTTGGGGCTTGACACCGCACTAATTGAGGACGTGCGTCGTGGTGAGGTGGTGCGCTGGAGCAGTTTGCCTCCGTAAGTCCCGGCAGGCTTGCCATGACAATCTGAAAGCTTGCTTCCACGGATAACCCCATCCTTGCCAGGCTCGCCTGCTCGGCAAGGCAAGTGTTTCCCTTAGTGATATCTTGCTTCTCTGGCTAGCCTTGATCTTCTAGATCTGTACATTCGTCCTTCAAAGAACTGATCCCTTGTGCTTTAATCTGATCTTGGTGCTGGGATCTTGTCCTTGTGCTTGTTGGCTTATTGCCCGTGCACGAGTCAGGGGAAAACATTGTGGGGACCCCGACTCATAAGTCGTGATCACCGAATGCACGTGTGCAGTGATCCCAGTGATCAATGCTCATTAAACACACATAAGCTGAATAACAAGAGTTTTACATCCATACATACGGTCTAACACAAGTAGGACCATTGTGGTCAAGTCTTGAGTATATCATCGTAGCGGAAATCTTCAAAGACAACTTGAAACCATGTCATTTGCCTTAACCCTGCAAGCATTCTGACTGGGAAGCGTCCTAGCTCGCATGTTCCTCACCAAGGTGAGGGAGCCTGGATTAGGGGGTCCTCGGACAGCCGAACTATATACTTTGGCCGGACTGTTGAACTATGAAGATACAAGATTGAAGACTTCGTCCCGTGTCCGGGTGTGACTCTCCTTTGCGTGGAAGGCAAGCTTGGTAATTCGGATATGTAGATCTCCTCCCTTGTAACCAACTCTGTGTAACCCTAGCCCCCTCCGATGTCTATATAAACCGGAGGGTTTAGTCCATAGGACAACAACAATCATAATCATAGGTTAGCTTCTAGGGTTTAGCCTCTACGATCTCGTGGTAGATCAGCTCTTGTAATACTCATATCATCAAGATCAATCAAGCAGGAAGTAGGGTATTACCTCCATCGAGAGGGCCCGAACCTGGGTAAACATTGTGTCCCCCGCCTCATGTTACCATTAGCCTTAGACGCACAGTTCGGGACCCCCTACCCGAGATCCGCTGGTGTTGACACCGACATTGGTGCTTTCATTGAGAGTTCCACTATGCCGTCACGATAAGGCCTGATGGCTCGTCTGGTTGTCAAGGACAACATTACCTCTGGGGGACACCTGGCTATAGGCCAAACTCTCCGACTAGGCGGCTTCGTCATGACCGCCCATTCGGCCATCGCGCCGACGATGACTTCTCGGGTCATCAAAAACAGCCTCCACGTTGACTCGGGATTTACCGAGCAGATGGATCCAATGGAGCTATCTTCTTTGAACGAGCTCTTGGATCGCATCGCCGCCTTGGGAGTTGCTACAGACTATGATCGGATCGGGCTTAAACCTGACCAAAGGGAGATTAACTCTCCGCCGGTCACCCATCAGATAGCGGTGGTGGAGGAGCGATGCGGCTATTCTTCCTCTATTTTAAGGACAAACTATGTCCGGATTCCCGAGCTCTCCGAGTCGGATACCCGTCTACGGGAGGATATGGCCCAAGCTTCGAACCTAGAATCGGACAGCGGGCCAGAACTATGGGCCAACATGCCGGAGCCCGAACTGCCAAGATCGAAAACTCCTCTGCCCCTGGGTCTCAGATCGGGTCAGGGTTTGGACCTAAATCTACCCACCCACCCTCACATAAGTGATCTTTCCCACATTAGACAAGATCCCCAAGAGACAGTACATCATTTTTGGGCCAGATTCCTCCTTGTAATGAGCAAGGTCAAGGACTGTCGCGAGGAAGACGCAATTTCATTCTTTTGCAAAAATTGCACGGACAAGGGAATCCTCAACGCCATAAGTTGCCATGACATAGCACACTTCGCTGACTTGGCAGCCATAGTACAGAAGTACTTTGTGATGGAAAGCACCTAGAAAACCGAAACAAAATTCTGGGATCCTCCGGCTCTCACTAAACCCTCCGTCTGAACTAAAAGGGTGTACTCTCGTAAGTCACCTGACCTAATTACGAAGAAAGCAAAGCCCACTACAGGGTGAGGAACCGTATTGGAGGGATGGCTCAATGGACCATGCAAAATTCACAGTACACCGGATACCATGCCAACACATAGCCTTAGAGCATGTTGGATACTCCAGCAGGTGCCCAAGAGCGGCGAGGACCTCCTCATCAACAATACCACAGAGTACCATCCCGTGGAAAATAACAATACATTACTGACAGTCTTCGAGACTTTCGCTTCAAATAATAGGCGCAAGCGAGCACTCCGTAGCCTCGCCAAAGTATGCCACATTAAAACAATAAATCCATGGAACGACATGGCTATAACCTTCAATGCCAGTGACGAACCTCAATTCCGAACAGCCCGAGCACCAGCCTCTTTGGTCCTTAGTCCAATTGTGGACGGCTTCCGGCTTACTAAAGTGCTCATGGATGGTGGCAGCAAATTAAACCTCATCTACAAGGAGACTCTTAGAAAAATGGAAATAGATAAGAGCCACATTGAGCAAAGCAGCACGACCTTCAGAGGAATAATCCCTAGTCGGGAGGCACGATGTGCAGGAAAATTCACACTAGATGTGGTATTCGGCACGCCGGAGAATTACAGGTCCGAAGAAATTACATTCGAAGTGGCCCCATTTAGTAGCGGATACCATGCCCTTTTAGGGCGGGAGGCATTCACGATCTTCGAAGCTATACCCCATTACGGGTAGATGAAGCTCAAGATGCCCGGGCCAAATGGAATCATCAGTCTAGCTAGTGATCCGGACATAGCACTCCGCGCCGAAAATAAAACCGCCGCACTGGCCCTCGAGGCATTATCCGAAGCCCTCGCGGCCAAAGAATTAACTGCGTTGCGCTCCACAGTGGATAGGGACGACATGATACTCGACAAAAGACCCAAATCCACCTATTTTAAACCAGCGGACGAAACAGTCAAATTCCAGGTCCACCCAACAGACCCTACAAAAACAGGATCTAGCGGGGCACAGCTGAACCCCACAACAGACGCCGCACTGCGGGAGTTCTTGCGCGAGAATTGGGACATCTCTCCTGGCATCCTTGAGACATGCCAGGAATCCCACACAGGCTTGCCGAGCATAGCCTAAACATTCTAAAAAGATTCAAGCCGGTTAAGCAGACTCTTTGGTGTTTCTCAAAGCCTAAGCGACAAGCCATGGGAGAGGAGCTAGCCAAGTTACTCGAGGCCGGATTCATTAGAGAAATAAAACACCCGGACTGGCTATCAAACCTGGTGATGGTACCAAAGAAGGACAAATCCTGGCGCCTATGTGTCGATTTCAAGGACCTTAACAAGGCTTTCCCCAAGGATCCCTTCCCCCTCCCCCGCATCAATCAAATTATCAACGCTAACGGAGGACACGTCTCATTGTGTTTCCTCGATGCATACTCTGGATACCATCAAATCAAGATGGCCGAGTCCGATCAAGCCGCAACAGCATTCATCACTCCATACGGCCCCTTCTGTTTTAACACCATGCCTTTCGGACTCAAAAACGCTGGTGCAACCTATCAACGCACGATTCAGACATGCCTGGAAGCACAAATCGGCAAAACAGTGGGGCATACATAGACGATGTGGTCATTAAAACCAAACATGTCGAATCCTTAATAGACGACTTGAGGTTTACGTTCGCAAATCTCTGAACATATGACATCAAGTTCAATCCGGAAAAATGCGTTTTCGACGTGCCCGCCGGAAAGCTCTTAGGCTTCATCGTTTCCAATAGAGGAATTGAAGCAAATCCGGCTAAAATCCGGGCTCTGTCACAGTTGGCTACCCCAACAGACCTCAAGCAAATCCAGAAATTAACCGGTTGTGTGGCTGCCTTAAGCCGCTTTATCTCCCGACTAGGAGAAAAGGCATTACCTATTTATCGCCTTCTTCGGCGCACCGAACACTTCGAGTGGATGGATGCGGCCATGGCCGGATTGGAAGAAATAAAAGCCCTCTTGGCCAGCAACCCAATCTTGGCCGCGCCAAATATCGGTGAATCAATGCTGTTATATATAGCGGCAACACACCAGGTTGTAAGCGCGGTGCTCATCGTCGAACGAGAGACGGACAGACATAAGTTCCCGCTTCAAAAGCCGGTATACTACGTATCCACTGTCCTCACTCCATGCAAATCACGGTACCCACATTATCAAAAGATAGCATACGCGGTCTTCATGGCATCCCAAAAACTACGACACTACTTTCAAGAGTGTTCAATTACGGTGGCCTCTGAAGTACCACTCAACGACACAATAAATAACCGCGATGCCACGGGCCGGATTGCCAAATGGGCTAATGAGCTCCTCCCGTTCAACATAACATACAAACCCCGGTGAGCCATTAAGTCGCAAGTACTAGCTGATTTCGTCGCCAAATGGAGAGAAGCCGAACTCCCTAAAGAGTACGTCGCGTACTCCAATTGGATCATGCACTTCGGCGGCTCTAAGATGCTGGCTGGTCTGGGGGCAGGCGTCATCCTGACATCCCCCACTGGAGATACAGTACAATACATACTCCAAATATTATACACATACTCCAACAATGCAGCAGAATATGAGGCCCTGTTGCATGGTCTCCGGATGGTAGTCTCCATGGGCATTCAACGCCTAGAGGTGCGTGGGGATTCAAACCTCGCAATATCTCAAATAAATGGAGACTTTGACACCAAGGACCCAAAAATGGCGGCTTACCGCAATGCCGTCCTCAAAATTTCAGCTCAGTTCGAGGGGCTCGAATTCCATGATGTGGTCCGAGAAAACAATCAAGCGGCGGATATCCTCGCCCGCATCGGCGCTAAGCGTGACCCTGTCCCACCTAATATCTTCTTGGAAAGGTTGTTTAAGCCATCCGTGGTGTGGGAAGGGGAAACCGACAACAACAGTCCGGATCTGGCCACAACACCAGATCCCGAGCACTCTGACGTAATCGGAGGCTCCGCCACCGAAATAACACCTTCGACCCACGTGATTATGGCTGTCATCGCCCCGTGGACAGAAACCTTCTTGGCTTACCTAAATAGGCAAGAACTCCCCGAGGACCCAAACGAGGCACGTTGCATTGTGCGGCGGTCTAAAGCCCACAAGGTCCATGAGGGAGAGCTTTATAAGAAAAGCACTACTAGAGTACTTCAAAGGTCTATCTTCGAAGAGGAAGGACGGCAACTTTTGGCACAAATTCATGCTGGACGTGGCGGCCATCATGCCGCAGCTCGGGCCCTTGTAAGCAAGGCCTTCCGTATAGGTTTCTACTGGCCGACAGCCCGAGTAGACGCACAAGACATCATCCAACATTGCGTCGGTTGCCAGCTGTTTGCAAACCAAAGCCATATGCCACCTACCGCTCTCCAAACAAACCCATTACTTGGCCCTTTGTGGTCTGGGGGCTTGATATGGTCGGACCCCTTAAAGGAGGAACCCATAAGAAAAGGTACCTATTGGTCATGATAGATAAATTCACCAAATGGATAGAAGCCAAACAAGTTAAAACGGCCGAGTCCAGACAAGTGATAGACTTCACATCCGTGGTTGTACACCGTTATGGCGTCCCCCACAGCATCATCACCGATAACGGCTCGAACTTCAGAGCTGACGAGGTAAAAACTTGGTGCGGCAACATGGGCATTAACCTTGATTATGCCTCCATCTATCAACCCCCAAAAAACGGTCAAGTCGAACGAGCAAATGGTCTTATTATGAGCGGCATTAAACCCAGATTAGTGCGATCCTTAAAGGAATCAGATACGCACTAGGTTGAGGAGCTCGACTCCGTACTACTACCGGATACACACCGTTTTTTATGGTGTACGACACAGAGGCGGTACTGCTGAAAGTGCTTGTTATCGAGTAGAGGGGGGTGAATAGGCGATTTTTATGAAAGTCTTCAAAACATGGAAGTTTCAAAGACAAATGATAGAAATGAACCTATAAACATGCAGCGGAAGGTAGACTACACTAGGAAAGCCATAGTCAAGTATTCAATGATGTGAAAGCATGAAGACTAATAGCAGCTAGGCAGTACAGATCAGGATGGAAGATAGTATGAAGCCAATCAGAACAAACAGTCACACAGTGAAGACAAATAGATAATGCAAACAGGCAATGACTTCACAAGTACCAACTGTAAATAAAGAGAAGGGATGGATAGAAACAGTTGCTTGTTGAAGACAATGATTGGTTGGACCAGTTCTAGTTGTTGTGACAACTGTATGTCTGGTTAGGGAGGCTGAGATTTAACTTAGAAGACTGTGTCTTCACCTTATTCCCCTTGAGCTAAGGACACACAGTCCTCGCCCAATCACTCAGGTAAGTCTTCAAGGTAGACTTCAAAACCTTCATAGACTTCGTTCACCGGCGATCCACAATGACTCTTGGATGCTCAAAACGCGACGCCTAATCGGCTGGAGGATTCACAGTCCTCAAGTGTAACAAGTCTTCAGATAACACAGACAGGGAGACTTCAGTGATGCCTAACTCTCTTTGGCTCTGGGTGTTTAGGGCTTTGTCCTCGCAAGGATTTCTCTCTCAAAGGCTTCAGAGGTGGGTTGCTCTCAAACGACAAAATCCATGCACTAACTCTGAGCAGCCACCAATTTATGGTGTAGGGGGTGGGCTATTTATAGCCACTAGGCAACCCAACCTGATTTGTCCGAAATGACCCTGGGTCACTAAGGAACTGACACGTGTTCCAACGGTCAGATTTCAAACACACGCGGCAACTTTACTTGGGCTACAAATAAAGCTGACTGATCCACCTCTGGATAAGATTTGCTCTCATTGTCTTCGCTCAAAGACATAGGATTTTGGTTAAGCATCACTTTATTCACTCTGACTTTGTTCACTGGGACCCCACTTAATAGTACGGTGGTTCCTATGACTCAACAAAGAAGAAAAGGAAACAATGAAACAACTAAGTCTTCCCGCTCCATAGTCTTCACGCGATGTCTTCTCTTGTCATAGTCTTTAATGTGAATATCTTCACATACCACCTGTGTCTTCAATGTCTTCATACATTTTTAGGGGTCGTCTCCGGTAGGTAAACCGAATCAATGAGGGACTAGTACCTGTGTAATCCTGCAATTCTCACAAACACATTAGCCCCTCAACCAGGTTTGTCGTCAATACTCCAAAACCAACTAGGGGTGGCACTAGATGCACTTACAATCTCCCCCTTTTTGGTGATTGATGACAAACTGGTTGAAGTTTTCAACATGGATAAAAGTATGTGAAATTGTAAAGGATTTAGGTATTGTCTTCGTAAGTAGCAGAAAGGCTCCCCCTAAAGATGTGCATATAAGTATTTTGCTTTTGAATGCAAATGCACATGGCAGGTTGTACTTGCGGAGCTCCTCTTCTACTTATGAAGACAATTCATCATGCATGAAAGGATATAACAAAGATAATGACATGCATAATGAAAAATGGACGTCTGCGAAATGACTTCGTGTGGGATTTATCATCGCACATGCAGAATTTATCATCGCTTCACAGAATAGTAAACAAGTAGCAGATGGCCATCAAGTTTAAGTGTAACAACTCAAAGAACCAAGTGTATCAAAAGTGAGAGTTGTAAGCACTTGGCAAATGTAGCAAAAAGTATAGTGATGTCTACTACACAACCTTCTTCTTGTAGACGTTGTTGGGCCTCCAAGTGCAGAGGTTTGTAGGACAGTAGCAAATTTCCCTCAAGTGGATGACCGAAGGTTTATCAATCCGTAGGAGGCATAGGATGAAGATGGTCTCTCTCAAGCAACCCTGCAACCAAATAACAAAGAGTCTCTTGTGTCCCCAACACACCCAATACAATGGTAACTTGTATAGGTGCACTAGTTCGGCGAAGAGATGGTGATACAAGTGGTATATGGATAGTGGATAAAGGTATCTGTAATCTGAAAATATAAAAACAGCAAGGTAACTAATGATAAAAGTGAGCGTAAACGGTATTGCAATGCGTTGAAACAAGGCCTAGGGTTCATACTTTCACTAGTGCAAGTTACCTCAACAATAATAACATAATTGGATCACATAACTATCCCTCAACATGCAACAAAGAGTCACTCCAAAGTCACTAATAGCGGAGAACAAATGAAGAGATTATGGTAGGGTACAAAACCACCTCAAAGTTATTCTTTCCAATCAATCGGTTGGGCTATTCCTATAAGTGTCACAAACAGCCCTAGAGTTCGTACTAGAATAACACCTTAAGACACAAATCAACCAAAACCCTAATGTCACCTAGATACTCCAATGTCACCTCAAGTATCCGTGGGTATGATTATACGATATGCATCACACAATCTCAGATTCATCTATTCAACCAACACATAGAACCTCAAAGAGTGCCCCAAAGTTCCTACCGGAGAATCACGATGAAAACGTGTGCCAACCCCTATGCATAGGTTCATGGGCGGAACCCGCAAGTTGATCACCAAAACATACATCAAGTGAATCACGTGATATCCCATTGTCACCACAGATACGCACGGCAAGACATACATCAAGTGTTCTCAAATCTTTAAAGACTCAATCTGATAAGATAACTTCAAAGGGGAAACTCAATTCATTACAAGAGAGTAGAGGGGGAGAAAACATCATAAGATCCAACTACAATAGCAAAGATCACGATACATCAAGATCGTATCACCTCAAGAACATGAGAGAGAGAGAGAGAGATCAAACACATAGCTACTGGGACATACCCTCAGCCCCTAGGGAGAACTACTCCCTCCTCGTCATGGAGAGCACCGCGATGATGAAGATGGCCACCGGAGAAAGATTGCCCCCTCCGGCAAGGTGCTGAAACGGGTCTAGATTGGCTTTCGATGGCTACGGAGGCTTCTGGCGGCGGAACTCCCGATCTATTGTGCTCCCGGATATTTTTAGGGTATATGGAGATATATAGGAGGAAGATGTACGTCAGCGGGGCCACGAGGGGCCCACGAGGGTGGAGGGCGCGCCGCCCCCCTACCTCGTGGCCTCCTCGAAGCATCCCTAACATGGACTCCAAGTCTTCTGGGCTTCTTCTGATCCACAAATAAGTTCCGTGAAGTTTGAGGTCAATTGGACTCCGTTTGATTTTCCTTTTCTTCGAAACCCTAAAATTGGCAAAAAAACAGAAACTGGCACTGGGCTCTGGGTTAATAGGTTAGTCCCAAAAATCATATAAAATAGCATATAAATGCATATAAAACATCCAAGGTTGATAATATAATAGCATGGAACAATCAAAAATTATAGATACGTTGGAGACGTAGCAACATCCCCAAGCTTAATTCCTGCTCGTCCTCGAGTAGGTAAATCATAAAAACATAATTTTTGATGTGGAATGCTACCTAACATATTTATCCATGTAGTTCTCTTTATTGTGGCAAGGATGTTCAGATCCATAAGATTCAAGACAAAAGTTTAATATTGACATAAAAATAATAATACTTCAAGCATACTAACTAAGCAATTATGTCTTCTCAAAATAACATGGCCAAAGAAAGCTATCCCTACAAAATCATATAGTCTGGCCATGCTCCTTCTTCACCACACAAAATATTTAAATCATGCACAACCCCGATGACAAGCCAAGCAATTGTTTCATACTTTTGATGTTCTCAAACTTTTTCAATTTTCACACAATACATGAGCATGAGCCATGGACATAGCATTATAGGCGGAATAGAATGGTGGTTGTGGAGAAGACAAAAAGGAGAAGATAGTCTCACATCAACTGGGCGTATCAACGGGCTATGGAGATGCCCATTAACAGATATCAATGTGAGTGAGTAGGGATTGCCATGCAACGGATGCACTAGAGCTATAAGTGTATGAAATCTCAACAAAAGAAACTAGTGGGTGTGCATCCAACTCGCTTGCTCACGAAGACCTAGGGCATTTTGAGGAAGCCCATCATTGGAATATACAAGCAAAGTTCTATAATGATAGATTCCCACTAGTATATGAAAGTGACAACATAGGAGACACTCTATCATGAAGATCATGGTGCTACTTTGAAGCACAAGTGTGGTAAAAGGATAGTAGCATTGCCCCTTTCTCTCTTTTTCTCTCGTTTTTTATATTTTTTTATTTTTTTATTTGGGCCTTCTTTTTTATGGCCTCTTTTCTCTTTTTTTTATTTGGGCTTCTTTGGCCTCTTTTATTTATTTATTTATTTATTTATTTTTGTCCGGAGTCTCATCCCGACTTGTGGGGGAATCATAGTCTCCATCATCCTTTCCTCACTTGGACAATGCTCTAATAATGATGATCATCACACTTTTATTTACTTACAACTCAAGAATTACATCTCAATACTTAGAACAAGATATGACTCTATATGAATGCCTCCGGCGGTGTACCGGGATGTGCAATGATGCATGAGTGACATGTATGAAAGAATTACGAACTGTGGCCTTGCCACAAATACAATGTCAACTACATGATCATGCATAGCAATATGACAATGATGAAGCGTGTCATAATAAACGGAACGGTGGAAAGTTGCATGGCAATATATCTTGGAATGGCTATGGAAATGCCATAATAGGTAGGTATGGTGGCTGTTTTGAGGAAGGGTTTATGGTTCCGGCGAAAGTTGCGCGGTACTAGAGAGGCTAGCAATGGTGGAAGGATGAGAGTGCGTATAATCCATGGACTCAACATTAGTCATAAAGAACTCACATACTTATTGCAAAAATCTATTAGTTATCGAAACAAAGTACTATGTGCATGCTCCTAGGGGGATAGATTGGTAGGAAAAGACCATCGCTCGTCCCCGACTGCCAGTCATAAGGAAGACAATCAATAAATAAATCATGCTCCGACTTCGTCACATAACGGTTCACCATACGTGCATGCTACGGGAATCACAAACTTCGACACAAGTATTTCTCAAATTCACAACTACTCAACTATCATGAATCTAATATCACCATCTTCATATCTCAAAACAATCATCAAGTATCAAACTTCTCTTAGTATTCAATGCACTTTATATGAAAGTTTTTATTATATCCCTCTTGGATGCCCATCATATTAGGACTAGTTTCATAACCAAAGCAAACTACCATGCTGTTCTAAAGACTCTCAAAATGATATAAGTGAAGCATGAGAGTTCATTAATTTCTTCAAAATAAAACTACCACCATGCTCTAAAAAGATATAAGTGAAGCACTAGAGCAACAACAAACTACTCCGAAAGATATAAGTGAAGATCAATGACTAGTCGAATAATTATGCAACTATGTGAAGACTCTCTAACATTTAATAATTTCAGATCTTGTTATTTTATTCAAACAGCAAGCAAAGCAAAAGAAAATGAAATGATGATCCAAGCAAAACACATATCATGTGGCGAATAAAAATATAGCTCCAAGTAAAGTTACCGATGAACGAAGACGAAAGAGGGGATGCCTTCCGGGGCATCCCTAAGCTTAGGCTCTTGGTTGTCCTTGAATATTACCTTGGGGTGACTTTGGCATCCCCAAGATTAGGCTCTTGCCACTCCTTATTCCATAATCCATCAAATCCTTACCCAAAACTTGAAAACTTCACAACACAAAACTTAACAGAAAACTCGTAAGCTCCATTAGCGAAAGAAAACAAAACACCACTTAAAGGTACAGTAATGAACAAATTCTTGATTTATATTGGCGTTAAACCTACTGTATTTCAACTTCCCTATGGTTTATAAACTCTTTTACTAGCCATAGGTTCATCAAAATGAGCAAACAACACGCGAAAAACAGAATCTGTCAAAAACAGAACAGTCTGTAGTAATCTGGATCAAACGTATACTTATGGAGCTCATAAAATTCTCAAATAAATTTCTGGACCTGAGGAATTTATCTATTAATCATTTGCAAAAATAATTAACTAAATAGCACTCTCAAAATAAAAATGGCAGCAATTCTCGTGAGCGCTAAAGTTTCTGTTTTTTACATCATGATCATAAAGACTTCACCCAAGTCTTCCCAAAGGTTCTACTTGGCACAAACACTAATTAAACACATAAAACCACATCTAAACATAGGCTAGATAAATTATTTATTACTAAACAGGAGCAAAAAGCAAGTAACAAATATTAAATTGGGTTGCCTCCCAACAAGCGCTATCGTTTAACGCCCAGCTAGGCATGATGATTTCAACGATGCTCACATAAAAGATAAGAATTGTAACATAAAGAGAGCATCATGAAGAATATGAATAGCACATTTAATTCTAACCCACTTCCTATGCATAGGGATTTTGTGAGCAAACAACTTATGGGAACAATAATCCACTAGCATAGGAAGGCAAAACAAGCATAACTTCAAAACTTTAAGCACATAGAGAGGAAACTTGATATTATTGCAATTCCTGCAAGCGTATATTCCTCCCTCATAATAATTTTAAGTAGCATCATGAATGAATTCAACAATATAACTAGCACCTAAAGCATTCTTTTTATGATCTACAAGCATAGAATTTTTATTACTCTCCACATAAGCAAAATTCTTCTCATTCGAAATAGTGGGGGTGTCTTAAGAGACTTGAATACTATAAATTTTTTCCACATTAAAAGAGTAATGTTCATAAAATGGTAATAATAATCATGACAGGTTTTAGAAATATAATCATCACTACTTTTTATAGCATATGTATCATCACAATAATCATCATAGGTAGGAGGCATGCTATCATCATTATAAATTTGCATATCAAAACTTGGGAGACTAAAAATATCATCTTCATTAAACGTAGCATCCCCAAGCTTGGTACAAACATTAATTGCAGCAAATATATTCTCAAAAACATCATCTTCATCAAACATAGCATCCCCAAGCTTGGGCCTTTTGATATCATAAGCATAATCACTCTCATCATTAATAGTATGGATAGCACCAATAGTATAGCAATTATCATATTCTTCCAAGAATGTGCCAAAAAGATTTTCAAGATCATAAGAAGTATCATTATCTTCCACAATTATATTTTCATGAGGCACAATTGTAATAGGAGCAGCATTATTTGGGAGAGATATCTTTTTACCTCTCTTCCTTTTTCTTTTCTTCTTCTTCACCACATCATGTGTGGGTTCAATCATCTTTTTGGAGCTCCTTATTAATGAGATTGGTTGAATACGAGGCTCCTCCTCATTACCTGATTCATCATAAGAAATAATAGGAGGGTATTGGGAAGTCTCTTCCCTTTCATTAATATTCTCTTCATCTTCTATTTCTTTTCTTTTCTTTATGTAGTTGGCAATATAAGGATTTTCAATACAATTCACCGCACAATACATATAAATTTTCTCTAGATCAAAATCAAGAAAACTATCAAGATTAAACTTTGGAATACCCTCAGTTATACATTTCATTTCCTCATACCCCAAAAGAAGACTAAGCTATTTATGATGCTCAAGGGTAATCAAATTATCACAATTTTTGGATACGATTCGGTCATGAAACAATTTGCATTGGAGATTTAAATGACCATGTTCATTGCAAAGTTCACAAGGGGTGCGAAAAATATTGAATTTTTCAGCACAATCATCAAGACTTTCTTGCAACAATTTAGTTTCTAAATACTTATGCCTCTTCCAATATCTATCTTCCCTATTTGGTGTATACTTGCAAACCCAATGCACTCCACAAAAATTGACATGTTTATAGGAGACATTTTCATCATAACTAGTGCAATCATGATTAGTACTATGGAAATACAAGGAGTTCATACTAAAAACATTGCAATCATGCTCATCATTCAAAGATTTAGTGCCAAACATTTTAATGCATTCTTCTTCTAACACTTTGGCACAATTTTCCTTTCCATCATACTCACGAAAGATATTAAAAAGATGAAGCGTATGAGAAAAACTCAATTCCATTTTTTTGTAGTTTTCTTTTATAAACTAAACTAGTGATAAACAAGAAACTAAAAGACTCGATTGCAAGATCTAAAGATATACCTTCAAGCACTCACCTCCCCGGCAACGGCGCCAGAAAAGAGCTTGATGTCTACTAGACAACCTTCTTCTTGTAGACGTTGTTGGGCCTCCAAGTGCAGAGGTTTGTAGGACAGTAGCAAATTTCCCTCAAGTGGATGACCTAAGGTTTATCAATCCGTAGGAGGCGTTAGATGAAGATGGTCTCTCTCAAGCAACCCTGCAACCAAATAACAAATAGTCTCTTGTGTCCCCAACACACCCAATACAATGGTAACTTGTATAGGTGCACTAGTTCGGCGAAGAGATGGTGATACAAGTGGTATATGGATAGTGGATAAAGGTATTTGTAATCTGAAGATATAAAAAAAGCAAGGTAACTAATGATAAAAGTGAGCGTAAATGGTATTGCAATGCGTTGAAACAAGGCCTAGGGTTCATACTTTCACTAGTGCAAGTTCCCTCAACAATAATAACATAATTGGATCACATAACTATCCGTCAACATGAAACAAAGAGTCACTTGAAAGTCACTAATAGTGGAGACAAACGAAGAGATTATGATAGGGTATGAAACCACCTCCAAGTTATTCTTTCAAATCAATCCGTTGGGCTATTCCTATAAGTGTCACAAACAACCCTATAGTTCGTACTAGAATAACACCTTAAGACACAAATCAACCAAAACCCTAATGTCACCTAGATACTCCAATGTCACCTCAAGTATCCGTGGGTATGATTATACGATATGCATCACACAATCTCAGATTCATCTATTCAACCAACACATAGAACCTCAAAGAGTGCCCCAAAGTTCCTACCGGAGAATCATGATGAAAACGTGTGCCAACCCCTATGCATAGGTTCATGGGCGGAACCCGCAAGTTGATCACCAAAACATACATCAAGTGAATCACGTGATATCCCATTGTCACCATAGATACGCACGACAAGACATACATCAAGTGTTCTCAAATCTTTAAAGACTCAATCCGATAAGATAACTTCAAAGGGGAAACTCAATTCATTACAAGAGAGTAGAGGGGGAGAAAACATCATAAGATCCAACTATAATAGCAAAGCTCGCAATACATCAAGATCGTATCACCTCAAGAACACGAGAGAGAGAGAGATCAAACACATAGCTACTGGTACATACCCTCAGCCTCGAGGGACAACTACTCCCTCCTCGTCATGGAGAGCACCGGGATGATGAAGATGGCCACCGGAGAAAGATGGCCCCCTCTGGCAGGGTGCCGGAACGGGTATAGATTTTCTTTCGGTGGCTACGGAGGCTTCTGGCGGTGGAACTCCCGATCTATTGTGCTCCTGGATGTTTTTAGGGTATATGGAGATATATAGGCGGAAGAAGTACGTCAGGGGGGCCACGAGGGGCCCACGAGGGTGGAGGAGCGCCCCCCTACCTCGTGGCCTCCTCGAAGCTTCCCTTACATGGACTCCAAGTCTTCTGGGCTTCTTCTGATCCAAAAATAAGTTCCGTGAAGTTTCAGGTCAATTGGACTCCGTTTGATTTTCCTTTTCTTCGAAACCCTAAAATAGGCAAAAAACAGAAACTGGCACTGGGCTCTGGGTTAATAGGTTAGTCCCAAAAATCATATAAAATAACATATAAATGCATATAAAACATCCAAGGTTGATAATATAATAGCATGGAACAATCAAAAATTATAGATACGTTGGAGACGTATCATATAGCAACCACCCATATGGACCCGCTTGAAGACTATCGACGCATATGCTTCTCCCCCTTTTGTCAGTAATGACCAAAAAGGTTTAAAGACATAGAGCTTCTACTCGTTCCCATGAGGAGTAGGCGAAGCAGCAAGGTCGTTGTTGAGGTTTGGTAGTGCAGAAGAACTTTGCGCAGGGTCGACACGCGCTGAAGTTGGAGGTGGTGAAGTAGCATCATCTCGATCATCTGTGACTGTGGCATTCACCATTGCAGCTGAGGAGGAATAGTCAGAGTCTTCGAGTGAGGGAGTCCGACGCAAGTGAGCATTCCTTGGAGGAGTTGAGTCAAACTTGAATCTCTCTGTGAAGCCATTGTCTTGAAGATCACCTTCAGCACTACGCAATGTCAAACTCTTCCATGACCTCCGACAGGTTTCATGTGTAACAAAGGCATTCTTGGTGGCAAGATTGCGAATGTGATTTACATCCACCAAGAGGCTTTGCATCTGACGCTTAAGCCAGTCATGATGCTTGTCCTATTTTTGATGTAGAGCGACGAGAAGCTCTCGGTCATTGAGAACACGAGATCGCTTCCGAGGCCTTTGAGCAATGGTGCTTTCAGTGGCTTCAGTTTGGGTGCGAGGGGCACGTGTATTGCCAGCCAAGGGATAAACACGAGAAACGACCTGAACTCCTTCAATGGGCTGGGTGAAGCTTTGATGATCGACATTGTGAAGATAAATTGGCTCCTTTGCAGGCTCTGGGTAAATGACTTTGACAGACAGATCAACCTCTGGCAAGAATATAAGATGATTGCGTGCAGACGGCTGATAGTTGATAGCAGAGTGAAGCTTGATGAGGCGCATTACCCATGGAGCATAGAACTTCAGACCAAAGATATCGGAGCTAGATGCAGCCAATTGTCCGATGAAGAAGTCTTGAGCATTGAAGCTGATGCCATTGAAGATATAGAAAACCAATGTCTTCATTGCTCCTTCAAGCTTCGCTGCAAGAGAATGTCCTTTGACCGGCCAGAGAGTTTGCGTGATAATATGATAAATCGTGCAGGGTAGATACTCTAGGTCTTCAACAAAGAACTCCTTAGGATAGTCAGCGTCTTGTGGCACTGGCTTCATCATGCTCAGCATTTGGATCATGTTTAGCTCTGGCTTCTGGAAGATGCTCTCCAAAGCATTTTGGTGCACCTGACAACCTGATTCATAATGTTCGCCAGCAGTGGGCAGGGCAGTAAGCTCAATGATGTCTTGGGCTTTAGCTTCATGGTGTACATCGGCTATCATCCACTCAAGGATCCAAGTCTTCGGATCCCTGTTGTAGCCGCGAATATGGAGGGTAGCATAAAATTGTAGCAGAAGCTCTTCATTCCAATGTTCTTTGGCAGTCACAAACTATAGGAGGCCAGCATCTCTGAAGCAGTCAAGGGCTTCTTCTAGGCAGGGCAGACCAGCCATGGCTTCACAGTCTAGACACATATGAGGGAAAATGCGCCCCTGATTGTATAAGATGCAGGAATAGTAACTGCGCTGCTGATAACTCCAGAATCGATCTAATGAGATTCTTGGCCTTGTGTAGGGGTTCTTGGCACTGTCAAAGAATGTGTTGTGTGCCTTGAAGCCATTCAGATTAAACGATCCTGGTGAGTTGCGGTACCTGGAAACCTTGGCAGCCTTGACTTTGGCTTCTGGACCTGAGGCCTGTGCTCCACATGATAGTCAAATTGCGGACCAGCAGCAGGTGGAGGAACTAGAATGGGCCAGCGAACGGTGGTGAGTTGGCCTTGATAGAATGCTTGCTCAAGGGTGTGTGGCCGTGGAGGTGGTACATGAGCAGTGGCAGTGGTATTGACTTCAGGGTTGGTTGGGGGTGTAGCAACACGTTCTTCTTCATGTCTTGGCTCTTCTTGTTCATCGGCTGATGCAGCTGGAATATCTTTAGCCGCTTTGGCTTCAAACTCGGGTATGTTCGCAGTAGGAGAGGCTTCAGGAAAGACTTGGCGTGAAATGGATTGGCGCTCTTCTCCTTCTGGAACACTTGACAGAGTGACTTGTGGCCTTGGTCCTTTGCAAAGCCTGTGGAATGCTAGCGACACTTGTGAAGATGGAGTTGGTTGGGCCGCAAAGTCATTGTCTTCAAGCACCAAAGTGGTGACTTGAGGTGGGGGAGTACTTGGTGATTCTTCTTGACGGGGGGATTCTTGTGGGTGATCAGCCCATGAGTCATCCTGAGCAATTGGCGTCAATGGACGACCAATGCTGATGAGTTTGATGTTCGTGAGAATAGGCGATGATACCACATTGTGTTCGATCTGAGGAAGGACCTCATCATCTTCAACATTGTCTTGATGACCAATGTCTTCAGCTGTGATGGGGTCAACAGATGGAATGTCTTCAGCTTCAGGAGCCTTTGTGGAAGCAGGCTCATGAACTATCAATTGGCGCTCACTATGTTCAGACGCAGGACGAGCCACTGAGATCGGCTCGACAACAAGGGGCTCTGTGGGAGCAGCCCGATCTTTCTTCTTTGTCTTTCTCTTTTTCATCGTGGGAGTGTCGTTAGTGGTGTGCTTGCTCTTGCTCTTGCGGGCTTCGGCTTCAGCTGTCCTTGTTTTCTTGAGCTCCGAAGCCACTGTGGGGACCTTAGGCTTCGAGCCTGTAATACTGGCAGGGAAGACAATGTGAGGTTCTTCCTGCCTTAATACTTCAAGTTGGGCCACATCAGGCTTCTTCTTCTTCTTCTTGGCAGCCATTCTGGGGTCGATGCCAGGTCGCCCCAGAGCCTTGTGCTTTTCAACTTCATTGTAGCCTTGAACACATTTGGCAGCCAGGTGTTTCATTCTCTCTCGAGAACCTTTAGCTTATTCACGTTTCTTGTGGAATGCCTCCTTGAGCTCATGCAACATGACCTTGAAGTTTTGGACGTCTTCCATGTTGGGCTTGGCCATGTGCTTCTTGAACTGAGCCTTTTCATAGTCAATCTTGTGCTTCAGCTCAACAATTCTCTATGCAAGAGCCAGCTCAGGAGCAATGGCTCCATGGAAGGAGACGCTGGGGCCAATTGGGAGTTGAAGATCATCAAAACTAAGGTCTGGGCTTTCAAACCACTCATCAATGAACTTGTACAGGATCTCCACATCAAAGAGGGGAAGATCATTGAAGATCTACGCCTCTTGCTTGATCTTTATAAGCAGCTCAAGAGCATCATCGCCAAGATCGTCGTCGCTAGACAGATCAATGGCTTCGTTCTCATTCCTCAGAACGGCAGCGGGGGTCAATGCTTGACCAGTTGGTTGCATGGGCTTCTTCATCTTGTCAGACTTGGAGATGCGAGAGAGATCTTCAGACTGCACATTGGCTTCAGGAGGTGCAGTGTCCAGAGGCTTCGCCCGCAAAACTTTTGGTGCAGAGGAGGGCTTTGAAGCCTTTGGTTTCTTTTGCTTCACATGTTTCGGTGGTGCAGGCGCTTCGTCAGAATCAGCGTCATCTGTAGAGTGATCCACGGCTGCCCCTTGAACAAGGGCCCAACAGAATGTGAGTGATGAGACCTTCAAGGTTGTAGAAGGGCCCAACAATATTGGGTTCAACATCGCGTGTGCCATCGGCACGAGGAGCAGAGGGACCGGGGTTGAAGTCTAACCCAAGCGACTTCTTGTTCTCTTTGGCAGAAGTTTTGGCAAACTGGAAGTTGCACTTAAAGAGATTGTCTTCACGACACCATAACAGAGAGGATGGGTCGGCATTAGCCGGCTGAGGTCCACGGATCATGCAAGGGTAGAAGCCTTGAGCAATAGCTTCAGACTTCGACTTGGGATGATGACCTTTGTATATAATATCTCCCCAGGGGCCCTTGATGGCATTCTTTTCAGCATATTCATCAGTGACAAATTTGTACTTGAACCATTCCTCTGCCCAATGTCTTCGAGTCCATTGGATTCGGTTCTTGCGTTCTCCATAGGTCTCTTCTGAATCTAACTTGTATAGCTCATAGAGATCCGGTGGCAGGTCCTTAGCAGTGTTTTCACGGTGCTGTCTGCCGCCCTTCCTGACTGATTTTTCTGTCACCATGAAGTTCAGACTGAATGGCTTCAGAACTTGCGGAGGCTTCCTTCTGCTGGTCAGACATGAATTAGCTTCAGGAGAATTGATGTGATGCTGTAAGAACTCTGCAAATGAATGCAGACTATGAGAACCAAGGGATTCTCCCACGGACATGTACCTGTGACAGCATTAGAGATGCGAGGGAAGGGGAAGAGGTGATATGCATTCTCAGAAGATTTTGAAGATAAATCAGTTTAGAATACATTGACCTCATAGTGCGAGGACATTCACTCATATGTTGAGAGTTGGTTCTAGATTCGTACGAATCCAAGAATAAGTACAAGTGAGGAATCTAACTACTTTGTGAAGCATCAGTGAACATACTAGGCATGTTATGAGATGCAGAACAGGATAGATTCAATTTGTTGGGACAGAAACCACTTGTGGTTGAGAAGGATGAATCTATCGGATCAAAAGGACTGTAAAAAGAGCTTTTATTTACCACTTGAGGAACTGCTAGACAGAGTAGAAGATGAGGCCGAGTAGTTCGATCTTCCGTGCTAAGCGCTTCGTCGCCGGCGTCGTCGAGGGCTAGCGGTGGCGCTAGGGTTTGTGTGAGAAGGAGAAGTGGAAGAGGAGATAATGACTGGGGTGAGGCGTGTATTTATAAGGACAGGGACGGCATATCGTTATTACGCAGGTGCCCCTGGCGATTCACATCTGAAGGACACGTGGCAAACATGCAACACATTGGAAGTTGTTCCATGTTCCCACGCACGCCTGGATTGTCGGGTGGTCTTTCCCGCTTCTCCGGGTTTCAGGAAAAAAGGATTGAGAATTTAAATCAGATTTAATGTTTGTCTCTGTGTTTTCTGCTGACGAAGACGCAGAGAAGACATTCGACAGTTTCAATAGAATACATATGATTTGGATGGATAGAGTTTGAGGCAGAAAGCATAGAGAGGTTAGGGTCCAATCACATTCACTTAGTTCAAAAGATTCAAACGAGAAGACATAGCTATAACTGAATGTTGTAGAGGACAGAACACTAATATATGTATATATCAGAATACAACCAAATCAACATAGTGAAGATAAACATGAGGACATGTTGAAATTTGAAGACAAACCAAATGCGAAGACATAGAAAAAGTAACGCCATGAAACAAACACTTCAAACGGAAGAATTTGGTGGTGGCGTTACCCACCGTATAGGAAGTATTAGACCCAGACACGGCGCACAATTATTGTGGCGCTCCGAAGTCAAATTCCGCGTTAATGTATTCACACTTAGAGTGTAAGTCTTCATTAATTGAAGATATATGTTACTTCATGTGTTGCACATCTAAGTCATCAACATGCATAAGTGTTAGGATGTGTGCCTGATCACAGAACATTTGAGGATTCCAAGATATTTAGCTCACACCGCAACTTGCAAAACCTTTTCTCATCCAAGGGCTTTGCAAAGATATCTGCCAGTTGCTCTTTAGTGTTGACGTGAATGATATCAATATCTTCCTTCATGAGATGATCTCTGAGAAAGTGATGACAGATCTGAATGTGCTTTGTCCTCGAGTGCTGAACTGGGTTGTTGGCAATCTTGATGGCGCTTTCATTGTTGCAGTAGAGTGGCACTTGCTTCAGATGAACGCCATAGTATTTGAGTGTTGGCTTCATCCATAAAAGATGAGCGCAGCAAGATCCAGCAGCAATGTATTCAGATTCAGCAGTGGAGAGAGATACATAGTTCTGCTTCTTTAAGACCAACAAACAAGTGATCGTCCCAAAAAGTGACATGTGCCTGATGTAGACTTGCGATCCACCTTGTCACCAGCATAATCAGCATCCAAGAATCCAACTAGATCAAACTCTGAGCCCTTTGGATACCATAATCCTAATGTTGGGGTGTAAGCCAAATATCGAAGAATTCGCTTCACAGCTAAGTGATGTGATTCCTTTGGTGCCGCTTGGAATCGAGCACACATGCAAACACTAAGCATAATATCTGGCCTAGATGCACATAAATAAAGCAAAGAACCAATCATGGAGCGGTATACCTTTTGATCGAACTCTTTACCATTGGCTTCAGGACCCAGATGACATTAGGTTGGCATTGGCGTCGTATAACCTTTGCAGTCTTGCATTCCAAACTTCTTCAGGCAATATTTGAGGTATTTCTCTTGAGATATGAAGATGTCATTGCGTTGCTGCCATATATGAAGACCAAGGAAGAACTTCAGCTCACCCATCATGGACATCTGATATTGCTCTTGCTTGATGTGTCCAAACTCATCACTGTATTTTTTATTAGTGCAGCCGAAGATAATGTCATCCACATATATTTGGCACACAAACAGTTCACCATCATATGTCTTCATGAAGAGTGTGGGATCCAGGGAACCAGGTTTGATGTAGCGACCAGACCTCAAACAGTCTGATCTCTGTGCTCCGGTGTCATCCCTGGATCAGTAATGCTGACACCACACAGTACTCGGAGGATTTATAGCAGAGTAGCAATCCCACACTTATTACATCGAGTGTCTCAAAAGAGAACTTATTACAATAAATATGGCTTAAGGCCATCTAATAACGATAACAGCGGAAGGCTTGGAAGATAAGTGAGTCCATCAACTCCAACGGCATCACTGAGTATAGAACCACGACCTAAAAACTCCTTAATCGTCGTCTGAAAAGTCTGCAACATTAACATTGCAGCCCGAAAACGGGTCAGCACATGGAATATGCTGGAAAGGTAACACATAGAGAGTAATGGAATGAAACAGCTATACTATATGCATATTTGGCTGGTGGAAAGCTCTATGGTTACAGTTTTGCGTAAAGCCAATTTTTCCCTACTTCAAAGGAATAAAATTTAATTACTATCATGGTGGTTGTTAAACATTGAAAATGGTTGACAGCATTCTCAATCCCAATTAAGCATCATCATTAAACATAACCCAACAAAATTAATTTAGAGTAACATGTTGAGATTCACATGAAAATCCAAGTACTAGATACTCAAGATGTCCATAACTGGGGACACGGCTAACCATGATTAGTTTATTACACTCTGCAGAGGTTTGCGCACTTTTCCCCACAAGACTCGATCGCCTCCGTTTGGTCTCTCGCACTACATGGTGTTTGAGAAGACGGATGACCGAGACATAGTCTTTCAGAAGCGCTAGCACCTTACGATTGGGTAGACCGTACCACCTACATCCCCTACATCTGCTAGTCTACCACTGTAAGAGTTCTCATGACTTAGTCAACTATGCTAGAGCCCATAATAGCTTGTGGCTGCACACGGAAGTTTCTAGTATGAATAGTCTCATGACCCCTTTGAGCCTGGGTGGCGGTCCAAAAGAAAACAGGCAAGTCCTGGAATACCCAGGTGCCTCAATCCACCCAGATGTGTGTTTAAGTTGCCACCTTAGATAAACCATTAATTAACAATCTCACATCTGTCATGGACTTCACTCACCCAATCCACGTCTACTAGCATAGCATGGCATAATAAGCAAACGTAGAAGTAACTCCCAAAGGTTTGATAATAACAGGTAATAGGTACTACCTCATCTACTTCCCATCCCACAATTTAATTAGATCCTAATCATGTAATGTGTGAGGATTTATCTAATGCAATAAAACTGGGTAGTAGAAAAGGTATGATCAAAGTGTTACTTGCCTTGCTGATGATCCGCGAAACCTAATGATTCAAGTAACAGGCGGCGCACTCCGGGTATTCTATCGCAGACAAACAAATAAGCATACAATAAGTACTCATCTAATGCTCAGGTAAAACCCAAATAAGAGATCTAACCAGAATGTTCAACTTAAGAACTCCGGTTGGCAAAAAGAATCAAATCGAACGAAACAACGAAAGACAAACGGCGAAAGAAAACAACTTCGTTCCAGTAATCTGGATCTAGGGCAAATTTTACAGTAGCAAAATCTTGTTTAAGTTGGTTAAACGGATAGAGGGTTTCAAGACGAAACTCTAGGCGCTTGAATCGCCTGATTTCGATAAACGAGCGAAAAGTTAAACTAAAACAAAAATCGGATCAGGAATCGCGATCAGAGAAATCGCAGATTTAATCCGAGAAAAAGAAAAACGACGAATGCCGAATATTTTTTTTCTCTTTTTTTCGGCACGGAAAACGAGGCGCGACGAACCTCGGGCCGTGGGATCGTCGGCGTCGGCGGCTCGGCGGCGCGCGCGGATCGAGGCGGGGCTGATGGGCTGGGGCGGCTCGGGGCGGCGCTATTTAAAGGCTACCCCTGGACGGTGTCCCGCTCGGGTACGACCCGAAGTCGGTTCGTTTTTTTTAATTATTCCGCTCGGAAGAAAAATAAAAAGAAATACTAAACCGACTCCAAAAATTCCAAAATAAATTTTCATGGGCTTCTAAAATCAAGCCGCACAAGGTGAACATTTATTGGGGCCCTAAATGCAATTTTGAAAAACGCACTTTTTTCCTAAATTCAAATAAAACACCGAAAAACTCCGAAATAAAATCTTATTTGATTTTTTATTAAATCCTCAATATTTCTTTATTTTGGGAAAGTCATTTTATTCCCTCTCTCCTATTTTTGTAATAGAAATAATTGATGATAAAATAAATAAAATCAAATGATCCTATTCTCAAAATTTGAGAAAACTCAAATATGAAAATAACGAAATCCCCAACTCTCTCTGTGGGTCATTGAGTTGTGTAGAATTTCTAGGATCAACCAAAATGCAAAAATAAAATATGATATGCATGATGATCTAATGTATAACATTCCAAATTAAAAATTTGGGATGTTACAAACCTACCCCCCTTAAGATGAATCTCGCCCTCGAGATTCGGGTTGGCTAGAAAATAGGTGAGGGTGGTCTTTGAGCAAATCTTCCTCTCGTTCCCAGGTGGCTTCATCCTCCGTGCGGTGGCTCCCCTGGACTTTGCAAAACTTGATAACCTTGCTGTGAGTGACTCGACTGGCAAACTCGAGAATCTTGACTGGTTTCTCCTTGTAGGTCGAATCATTATCCAACTGGATAGTTTCCAAAGGCATTGTGTCTCTCAACGGTATGTCAGCCATCTCTGCGTGACACTTCTTTAACTGAGAAATGTGGTACACATCATGAACTCCTGACAATCCTTCGGGCAATTCCAACTTGTAGGCCACTTCTCCCATACGCTCCACAACTCGATAGGGTCCTACAAATCGTGGTGCTAACTTCCCTTTAACTCCAAAACGCTTTGTTCCCCGAAGTGGAGATACTCGAAGATAAGCTCTCTCTCCAACTTCGTAAACTGTCTCCTTGCGTTTAGAATCTGCATAACTTTTCTGTCTGGACTGGGCTACCTTGAGCCTATCGCGAATCAACTTCACCTTCTGTTCAGACTCTTTAATCAAGTCAGGACCAAACAACTGGCGGTCTCCAACTTCGTCCCATGACAACGGTGTCCTGCACCTCCTTCCGTACAAGGCTTCAAAAGGGGCCATCTTTAAACTGGTTTGGTAACTGTTGTTGTAAGAGAACTCTGCATATGGCAAATTATCGTCCCAACTAGATCCGTAATCTAGCGCACAAGCTCTCAGCATATCCTCCAAAATCTGATTGACTCTCTCGGTATGTCCATCTGTCTGTGGATGAAAAGATGTACTGAATTCTAGCCTGGTTCCCAAAGTTTCGTGCAACTGCTTCCAGAACTTTGAGGTAAACTGGGTTCCTCTATCTGATACGATACTCCTTAGAACTCCATGCAGACATACGATCCTGGTCATGTATATCTTTTCCAACTTAGCACTGGTATAAGTGGTCTTTACTGGGATGAAATGAGCTACTTTCGGCAATCGATCAACTACAACCCAAATCGAGTCATAGCCTGAATGAGTCCTGGGCAATCCCGTGATAAAATCCATGCCTAGCTTATCCCACTTCCATTCGGGTATTGGCAATGGTTGTAACAATCATGCTGGCTTCTGATGCTCTGCCTTTACTCTCTGACATACATCACAAACTGCTACATACTCCGCTATATCCTTCTTCATTCCGGTCCACCAGAAAATATCCTTCAAATCCAGATACATCTTGGTATTTCCTAGGTGAATTGAATACGGTGAGTCGTGTGCCTCTTGCAAAATCAACTTCCTGATCTCCGGGTCATTGGGCACGTAAACACGGTCTTCAAACCATAGGGTGTCGTGTTCATCCTCATGAAATCCTTTAGCTTTTCCTTTGCTCAGTTTCTCCTTTATAGCGGCAATCTCTTTGTCAGCTTTCTGAGCTTCCCTGATTTTATCCATCAAGGTTGACTGAATCTCCATTGCTGCTACATAGCCTCTCGGAACTATTTCTAAACATAGTTCACGAAGATTTTCTGCTAACTCCTTGGGTATTTCTCCCGTCATTAATGTATTGACATGGCTCTTATGGCTTAATGCGTCTGCTACTACATTAGCCTTTCCAGGATGATAATGCAATTTCATATCATAATCCTTGATAAGCTCCAACCATCTCCTTTGTCTGAGATTTAACTCCTTCTGTGTGAAAATGTACTTCAAACTCTTATGATCCGTGTACACCTCACAATGGTTTCCAATGAGAAAATGTCTCCATGTTTTCAAAGCATGCACTACGGCTGCTAACTCCAAATCATGCGTGGCATAATTCAACTCATGAGGCTTCAGTTGTCTTGAGGCATATGAAACAACTCTCCCTTCCTGCATAAGCACCGCTCCAAGTCCTCGACGTGAAGCGTCACAATACACCTCATAATCTTTGGTCTGGTCTGGCAAAATCAACACTGGTGAGGTAACCAAACATTTCTTCAACTCCTGGAAACTAGCCTCACATTCCTCTGTCCATATGAACTTTCTTCAACAACTCAGTCATAGGCTTCGCAATCTTTGAGAAATTCACAATAAATCTCTGGTAGTATCCTGCGAGTCCAAGAAAACTCCGGATCTCTCCAACTGTTGTTGGGGCTTCCCACTTGGTCACAATTTCAACTTTAGCGGGATCTACTGATATACCTTCTCCTGATATAACGTGTCCGAGGAATCCTACTTCCTTCAACCAAAACTCACATTTGCTGAACTTGGCATATAATTGATGTTCTCTGAGCTTTCCAAGTACCAAACACAAATGCTCCTTATGCTCCTCTTCATTCTTCGAATAAACCAGGATATCATCAATGAACACTATGACGAACTTATCCAAAAACTCCATAAACACTTTGTTCATCATGTTCATAAAATAGGCAGGTGCGTTAGTCAGACCAAGTGACATAACGGTATACTCATACAACCCATACCTGGTGGTAAAAGATGTCTTCGGAATATCCTGTTCTCGAATCTTTAACTGGTGGTATCCTGATCGCAGATCGATCTTGGAAAATACCTTAGCTCCTTGCAATCGATCAAACAGATCGTTGATCATTGGTAGCGGGTACTTGTTCTTGATCGTTACTTCATTCAATCCTCGATAATCAACAACCATCCTTAACGATCCATCCTTCTTCTCCACTAGTAGTACTGGCGATCCCCAAGGCGAAGAACTTGGGCGAATATATCCCTTATCCAATAACTCTTTAATCTGCTTCTTAATTTCCACCAAATCCTTTGCTGGCATCCTATATGGTCTCTTTGATATTGGCCCTGTGCCTGGCAATAGCTCAATCAAAAACTCAATATCTCTATCCGGTGGCATGCCTGGAAACTCCTCTGGAAATACATCAGGGAAATCCCTTACCACTGGTACTTCCTCCATCACAACTCTTGTTAAGCAATTTACTTGAGTCCTCTTTGGCACATGTCGGGATACATACTTGATCCTTCTCCCTTCTGGGGTGGTAAGCAAAATTGACTTACTAGCACACTCAATATTCCCTTCATACTTTGATAACCAATCCATGCCTAATATCACATCCAATCCTTGGGATTCCAATACTATTAGGTCTGAGGGAAAAACGTAGTTACCAATCCTTAATGGTAACAGATCACACCATAGACTAGCCACATACTCTGCTCCGGGCGAGGTTACTAACATGGGTGACCTAAGGGCTTGGGTTGGTAGGTTATACTTATCCACAAATCCCCTTGAGATGTATGAATGCGATGCACCAGTATCAAAGAGAACGAGTGCAGTAAATGACTTAACCAAAAACTTACGTATTACTGCATCGGGCTAAGCTTCAACCTCCTCCACGCTAACGTGGTTCACCTGTCCCCTGTTGAAAGGGTTCGGCTTCTTCCAAGAACTTCCATTGCTATTTCCATTTTGTAATTCAGGACATTCATTGGCATAATGTCCTGTCTTCGAACACTTAAAGCAACTGACTTGGCTTAGGTCCTTCTTGGCTGGGGTTGAGGGGTTGGTGCGGTTCTGGCCGTTGCTTCCTCCATTGCCATTACCATTCTTGGTGCCATTGTGATTGTGCGAGCTACCTCCTCCATGGGTATGCTGAAAATGTCCTCCCGGTCTAGGGGTAAAATGTGGCTTCTACTGAGCTCCTGAATTATACTTCCCTTGTCCATACTTCCTCTTGTGATTCTCAATTTGCTGCTGCTTCCCTTCAATCATAAGAGCACGATCTACCAACTCCTGGTAGTTGTTGAAGGTGGCTACCATCAACTGCATGCTCAACTCATCATTCAGTCCTTCTAGAAACTTCTCCTGCTTAGCTGCATCCGTAGCGACGTCATCTGGGGCATAACGTGCTAGCTTACTAAATTCCTCCACATACTGGCCAACTGTCCTTCCTCCTTGGCGCAAGTTGCAAAACTCACACTTCTTCATGGCCATAGCTCCTGCTGAAACGTGTGCAGTACGAAAAGCCTGCTGAAACTGGTCCCATGTGACAGTGTCTACTGGGAAAGTGGCTGTGAAATTCTCCCACCATGATGCTGCGGGTTCTTCTAGCTGATGTGCGGCAAACTTCACCTTCTCCGCATCTGTGCATCCTGCTGTGTTCAACTCCCTAGCTGTCTTGTGGAGCCAATGATCTGCTACTATCGGCTCGGTGCTACTGGAAAACACTGGCGGATTCAGCCTAAGAAAACGGGCTAAGTGGTCAACAGGTGGTAGTGGGTTGTTGTTGTTCCCCTGATTCTGATTCTGGACTAGCAACTGCATCAATGTGTTCTGCTGCTGGATCAACTAGGTGAGCTCCGGTGGGAAGGCAAATCCGGGGTCACATCTTGGAGGCATCTGAGGGTTTAGAAAAGATGAGATATAAGAATAGAGGGGGTCTAAATAGAAAACATTACCCATATGCACATGAGGCAAAAGCAAACAATTCACTTCAATCAAACAAGGGCATACAATTGATCTATCTATCGCAAAAGTGCTCGGACTACTATATTTACATGGTGGACTACTAATACTGATGAGGTGGTCTACTAGAAATATTCTTCGGTCGTTGACTTCATGATATCTGCTCCGGCTTCATCAACATAGTCATCAGCGCTACTATCTGCTTCTGAGTCGGTGCCGTCGATGATGATGTAGTCTTCCGGGCTAATTTCCTGAGGTTCTTCGTCTTCATCTACTGGCATAGGGTCTCCCATAAATATTCCAATCTTCTTGATCAGGTCGTCATTCTTCTCCACCAATACTTCAATTTCCTCTTCATAATCTTCACGTGTAGCCTTGAGTTCTTCCTCCAGTTCCTTGATTCTAGTCTTTGCCTTCTTTAGGTCTATCATGTCGGCGCACATCTGGTTCTCCTGTCGTCGAATGTGCTGGTTTAGCTCCTGGATAAAAGCTGCGATTGATCTATCCTTCCTGGTGCTGATCATCTCCCAGTGTTCATCTCGGCACCCACAAATCTGGTAGATAGTATCCTTGAGATCCTTGCGGTAGACTTCTCCAATGCGTCCCATGGCGATGTGAGCTGGCATGCTCTTTCCTAGACTCCAAGTTGGTGCATCAAAAGAAAACTCTATGGGCTCAGTGACTGGCATGAACGTCCTTCCTGGAACTTGAACTTGAATCACCCAGCGGTCTTCTTCAGGTAAGGTGGCGTTGTAGGTTCCGGTGAAGCTTGGTACTCCTATATTCAGGTATCTAGTGACTTCCTTCAAGTGGCGTCCAAAGGGTGTATCTTCATCCGGTTGTGTGAACTTGTTCCTTGCATCCGCCATCCTAAAGAGTAGAAAAGATGAGAGGTCAGAAGAGGAGAGAGTGAATAGTGATCTAGGTCTTGTGCTTAGTGGTCATGTCCTACAGTCAGCGTGTGCTCTGATACCATCTCTGTAGCAACCAGACCTCAAACAGTCTGATCTCTGTGCTTAGGTGTCATCCCTGGATCAGTAATGCTGACACCACATAGTACTCGGAGGATTTATAGCAGAGTAGCAATCACACACTTATTACATCTAGTGTCTCAAAAGAGAACTTATTACGATAAATATGGCTTAACGCCATCTAATAACGATAACAGCGGAAGGCTTGGAAGATAAGTGAGTCCATCAACTCCAACGGCATCACTGAGTATAGAACCACGACCTAAAAACTTCTTAATCGTCGTCTGAAAAGTCTACAACATTAACGTTGCAGCCCGAAAACGGGTCAGCACATGGAATATGCTGGCAAGGTAACACATAGAGAGTAATGGAATGAAACAGCTATACTATATGCATATTTGGCTGGTGGAAAGCTCTATGGTTACAGTTTTGCGTAAAGCCAATTTTTCCCTACTTCAAAGGAATAAAATTTAATTACTATCATGGTGGTTGTTAAACATTGAGAATGGTTGACAGCATTCTCAATCCCAATTAAGCATCATCATTAAACATAACCCAACAAAATTAATTTAGAGTAACATGTTGAGATTCACATGAAAATCCAAGTACTAGATACTCAAGATGCCCATAATCGGGGACACGGCTAACCATGATTAATTTATTACACTCTGCGGACGTTTGCGCACTTTTCCCCACAAGACTCGATCGCCTCCATTTGGTCTCTCGCACTACATGGTGTTTGAGAAGACGGATGACCGAGACATAGTCTTTCAGAAGCGCTAGCACCTTACGATCGGGTAGACCGTACCACCTACATCCCCTACATCTGCTAGTCTACCACTGTAAGAGTTTGCATGACTTAGTCAACTATGCTAGAGCCCATAATAGCTTGTGGCTGCACACGGAAGTTTCTAGTATGAATAGTCTCATGATCCCTTTGAGCCTGGGTGGCGGTCCAAAAGAAAAGAGGCAAGTCCTGGAATACCCAGGTGCCTCAATCCACCCAGATGTGTGTTTAAGTTGTCACCTTAGATAAACCAGTAATTAACAATCTCACATCTGTCATGGACTTCACTCACCCAATCCACGTCTACTAGCATAGCATGGCATAATAAGTAAACGTAGAAGTAACACCCAAAGGTTTGATAATAACAGGTAATAGGTACTACCTCATCTACTTCCCATCCCACAATTTAATTAGATCCTAATCATGCAATGTGTGAGGATTGATCTAATGCAATAAAACTGGGTAGTAGAAAAGGTATGATCAAAGTGTTACTTACCTTGCTGATGATCCGCAAAACCTAACGATTCGAAGTAACAGGCGGCGCACTCCGGGTATTCTATCGTAGACAAACAAACAAGCATACAATAAGTACTCATCTAATGTACAGGTAAAACCCAAATAAGAGATCTAACCATGATGTTCAACTTAAGAACTCCGATTGGCAAAAAGAATCAAATCGAACGAAACAACGAAAGACGAACGGCGAAAGAAAACAACTTCGTTCTAGTAATCTGGAACTAGGGAAAATTTTACAGTAGCAAAATCTTGTTTAGGTTGGTTAAACGGATAGAGTGTTTCGAGACGAAACTCTAGGCGCTTGAATCGCCTGATTCCGATAAACGAGCGAAAAGTTAAACTAAAACGAAAATTGGATCAGCAATCGCGATCAGAGAAATCGCGGATTTAATCCGAGAAAAAGAAAAACGACGAACGCCGAATATTTTTTTTCTCTTTTTTTCGGCATGGAAAACGAGGCGCGACGAACCTCGGGCGATGGGATCGTCGGCGGCAGCTCCGGCGGCACGCGTGGATCGAGGCGGGGCTGTTGGGTTGGGGCGGCTCGGGACGGCGCTATTTAAAGGCTGCCCCCGGGCGGTGTCCCGCTCGGGTACGGCCCGAAGTTGGTTCGTTTTTTTTAATTATTCCGCTCGGAAGAAAAATAAAAAGAAATACTAAACGGACTCCAAAAATTCCGAAATAAATTTTCACGGGCTTCTAAAATCAAGCCGCACAAGGTGAACATTTATTTGGGCCCTAAATGCAATTTTGAAAAACGCACTTTTTCCTAAATTCAAATAAAACACCGAAAAACTCCGAAATAAAATCTTCTTTGATTTTTTTTATTAAATCCTCAATATTTCTTTATTTTGGGAAAGTCATTTTATTCCCTCTCTCATATTTTTGTAATAGAAATAATTGATGATAAAATAAATAAAATCAAATGATCCTATTCTCAAAATTTGAGAAAACTCAAATATGAAAATAACGAAATCCCCAACTCTCTCCGTGGGTCATTGAGTTGCGTAGAATTTGTAGGATCAACCAAAATGCAAAAATAAAACATGATATGCATGATGATCTAATGTATAACTTTCCAAATTGAAAATTTGGGATGTTACATTTGAAGCCTTTGCTCTTCAGGAAGTCTTTGAGTGTGTCATACCAAGCACGGGGGGCTTGTTTGAGGCCATACAGTGCATTATTGAGTTTGTAAACCATGTCAGGATGTTTTGGATCTTCAAAACCAGGCGGTTGTGCAACATACACTTCTTCTTCAACCTTGCCATTGAGAAAGGCACTCTTCACATCCATTTGATACAGAAGGATATTATGATGATTTGCATAGGCTAGCAGTATGCGAATAGCTTCAAGCCTAGACACCGGAGAAAATGTTTCATTGAAGTCAATTCCTTCAACTTGAGTGTATCCTTGAGCAACGAGACGAGCCTTGTTTCTGACAACTTGACCATGCTCATCTTGCTTGTTGTGATATATCCATTTAGTCCCTATGATATTGTGTTTACGAGGATCAGGATGCTTGACTAGTTCCCATACATTATTCAGGTCGAACTGTTGAAGCTCTTCTTGCATAGCTTGAATCCATTCAGGTTCCATGAAGGCTTCATCAACTTTCTTGGGTTCAGATATTGAGACAAATGCAAAGTGCCCACAGAAATTTGCTAGCTGAGTTGCCCTTGAACGAGTGAGTGGACCAGGTGCATTGATGCTATCAATTATCTTCTCAATCTGTACTTCATTTTCAACATGAGGATGAACTGGATGAAGATTTTGCTCTTGCTAATCACTGTCATCGTTTGAAGGATTGCCTTCAGGCTGAGCATTGTCTTCAGGTTGATTAGGTGCAGAAATGATAAGTTCCTCTTCAGGCTGTACTTCAGACGGTATGATTTCTCTAGTTCCCATAAGCTTGATGGATTCACTAGGTGGAATTTCATCTAGCACATTTATCAGGTGCTCTCTTTGTGAGCCATTAGTCTCATCGAACTGCACATCCACAGTTTTAACCACTTTATAGTGAAAGAGGTTGAAGACTCTATAGGAGTGCGAATCCTTTCCATAACCAAGCATAAAACCTTCATGTGCTTTCGGTGAAAATTTTGAAGTGTGATGTGGATCCTTGATCCAGCACCTAGCACCAAATACTATGAAGTAACTAACATTTGGCTTCTTACCAGTGAGGAGTTCATAGGATGTTTTCTTCATAAGCTTGTGAAGATAAACACGGTTGATGACATGGCATGTAGTATCAATAGTTTCAGGCCAGAAATTTCTTGGTGTCTTCTATTCATCGAGCATCGTCCGAGCCATCTCAATGAGTGTTCTGTTCTTGTGTTCCATGATGCCATTCTGCTGCGGCGTGTAGGGAGCTGAGAACTCATGAGTGATTCCCAGTGTATCAAGATAAGTGTCGACGCCGGTGTTCTTGATTTCAGTGCCATTGTCACTTCTGATGTGCTTGATCTTGACGCCATAGTTGTTCATGGCTCGATTGGCGAAGCGTCTGAAGACATCCTGCACTTTAGTCTTGTAGAGGATTATGTGTACCCATGTATATCTTGAATAATCATCAACAATGACGAAGCCATAGAGACAAGCAGTAGTAGTTAGAGTAGAGTAGTGAGTAGGGCCGAAGAGGTCCATGTATAGCAGTTCGAAGGGCTGAGTCGTTGTCATGATTGTCTTCGAGGGATGCTTGGCCCTCGTCATCTTTCCAGCTTCGCAGGCACCGCATAAGTGATCCTTCTTGAACTTGACGCCCTCGATGCCTATGACGTGCTTCTTCTTTGCGAGAGTATGCAAGTTCCTCATGCCAGCATGCCCTAGCCTCTGATGCCAGAGCCAGCACTCTGAAGCTTTTGCAAGAAGACATATGGCAAGCTGTAGTCCTGCTGAGAAATCTACCATGTACAAATCATCTTTTTGATACCCTTCAAAGACTAGAGACTTGTCAGATTCCATTAGAACAAGGCAACGATATTTTCCAAATATCACAATCATGTTCAAATTGCAAAGCATTGAGACAGACATTAAGTTGAAGCCAAGGGATTCAACAAGCATCACTTTATCCATGTGTTGTTCCTTTGAGATTGCAACTCTACCTAGACCCAATACCTTGCTTTTACCAGTGTTAGCAAATGTAATGTGACTCTTCTCAGATGGACGTAAGGTTGAGTCCATGAGAAGACTTTGATCACCAGTCATATGATTAGTGCATCCACTATCGATAATCCATTCCGAAGCATCTGGTGTCATACCCTACAGAACAGTTAGGGGGATACACTTCACGAAGAGTATTGTGAAGCATAAGCATTTGACGAGCAAGTGAATTATGAAAGCTCAGACCCAGGTTAGAACTGATAGGATGCATGTTAAGCGACTCAGAAATGAAATATATAATAAGATCATTTGGGCATTTTATCTTGTGCCCCACAAGATGTTTTAGGTCCCCAGCAATAGCTTCAGACGCATTTGATTTTTGGCTGGAGACCTTTCCCTGCAAAAGAGAGTTAATTCTTCTTAACCACCCACACCTTCAGGGGTGGATTAGAAGCAATGAGTCCAAGTGCGGCATCTGAGAACTTTGGTGTTGAATCCCTGGCAAATAGTTTTGCATGAGGTGAATAATACTAATAAGAATAAGCAGAGTATTTCTTGGTCTTATGAACATGGCGGTTTGATGAAACACACTCATATTCATAGGCCTGAGTATGGTTTCCCTGCAATACATTTGTGTTAGTGCGACTCAGGTGAGTCCTCTATCTGTATGAAGCCTTTGGACCATATGAAGCCTGTGGTCCGGGGTTTGTCTTCTTCCCTTGTGGTGTCATGACGACATTGACAGGAAGATTCTCCAGACACCTTTTCGGCACCCAGACTTTCTTCATAGGTGGCCCATTCCTGCAGTTAGTACCAATATACTTGGCAAACACTTCACCATTCTGATTCTTAAATAGTTTATAATTTGCATCAAAGGATTCATCAATGACAATAGAGTTAGCACAAGTGAAGCCAGATAGGGTGGATGGATCCACTGAAGGTTCCTTTGCATCAACCCATGTGGTTTTGGGGTACTTCTTGCTACCTCTTTTAGCACTGCGTTGGTTTTCCCCGAAGAGGAAGGGATGATGTAGCAAAGTAGCATAAGTATTTTGCTCAGTTTTTGAGAACAAAGGCATCAATCCAGTAGGAGGCTACGCGCGAGTCCCTCGTACCTGCACAAAACAAATAAATCCTCACAACCAACGCAAATAGGGGTTGTCAATCCCTATAGGGCCACTTACGAGAGTGAGATCTGATAGATATGATAAGATAATATTTTTGGTATTTTTATGATAAAGATGCAAAGTAAAATAAAGGCAACGTAAATAGCAAAGCAAATAACTAAGTAGTAGGAGATTAATATGATAAAGATAGACCCGGGGGCCATAGGTTTCACTAGTGGCTTCTCTCGAGAGCATAAGTATTCTACGGTGGGTGAACAAATTACTGTTGAGCAATTGACAGAATTGAGAATAGTTATGAGAATATCTAGGTATGATCATGTATATAGGCATCACGTCCGAGACAAGTAGACCGACTCCTGCCTGCATCTACTACTATTACTCCACTCATCGACCGCTATCCAACATGCATCTAGAGTATTAAGTTAAAAACAGAGTAACACCTTAAGCAAGATGACATGATGTAGAGGGATAGACTCATGCAATATGAAGAAAACCCCATCTTGTTATCCTCGATGGCAACAATACAATATGTGCCTTGCTGCCCTTACTGTCACCAGGAAAGGACACCGCAGGATTGAACCCAAAGCTAAGCACTTCTCCCATTGCAAGAAAGATCAATCTAGTAGGCCAAACCAAACTGATAATTCAAAGAGACTTGCAAAGATAACCAATCATACATAAAAGAATTCATAGAAGATTCAAATATTATTCATAGATAGACTTGATCATAAACCCACAATTCATCGGTCTCTACAAACACACCGCAAAAATAAGATTACATCGAATAGATATCCAAAAGAGAGGGGGAGAACATTGCATTGAGATCGAAAAAGAGAGAAGAAGCCATCTAGCTACTAACTATGGACCCGTAGGTCTGAAGTAAACTACTCACACTTCATCGGAGGGGCTATGGTGTTGATGTAGAAGCCCTCCGTGATTGATGCCCCCTCTGGCGGAGCTCCGGAATAGGCCCCAAGATGGGATCTCGTGGATACAGAAAGTTACGGCGGTGGAATTAGGGTTTTGGCTCCTGTTCTGATCGTTTGGGGGTACGTGGATATATATAGGAGGAAGAAGTACGTCGGTGGAGCAACAGGGGGCCCACGAGGGTGGAGGGCGCGCCGGGGGGGGGGGGGCAGTCACGCCCCCTACCTCGTGGCCTCCTGTTAGTTGGCTTGACGTAGGGTCCAAATCTCCTGAGTTGTATTTGGTGAGAAAATCACGTTCCCGAAGGTTTCATTCCATTTGGACTCCGTTTGATATTCCTGTTCTTTGAAACCCTAAAACAGGCAAAAAATAGCAATTCTGGGTTGGGCCTCCGGTCAATAGGTTAGTCCCAAAAATAATATAAAAGTGGATAATAAAGCCCAATAATGTCCAAAACAGTAGATAATATAGCATGGAGCAATGAAAAATTATAGATATGTTGGAGACGTATCACTGCTCAGGCTTCCAGTAAGAGCCATCAGCATTCGTTTTCCTTTCGAACCCAACACCCTCTTTTCTAGGGTTTCAGTTCAGAATCTGCCTTTTGAGGACATCACATAGTGTCTGATGCCCTTTGGGACTTTTGTGCATCCCTGTTTCAAGCAATGTCTTCAACCTAGCATTTTCATCAGCAATAGCAGTGGCATCCTCAGCAGAGGGGTTAGTTACCACATCAAAAATTGAAGATATTGCAATAGTGGCAGCAATAGTACATTCAGCAATAGAAGTAGCGTTATCACACTCAAGGCATTTTAGACATGGTGGTTCAAATCCTTCCAGAGCGGGACTGATCTGTTGAGCGTGAAGTGACTCATTTTCCTTTTGAAGATCTTCATGAATTGCTCTCAATTTCTCAAGTTCTTGCTTCCTTTGAAGATAATCATATGAAAGCTTTTCATGAGTTGTTGAGAGCGTTTCATGACGACTTTCCAGTTCCTCATACTTAACATGAAGATTTTTTATGTCTTCAATTAAGGACTGAGATCGAGTCATTTCCGCGTCCAACAGGTCATCGCTTTTGTCTAACAGTTTTTGAATATGTTCCATAGCTCTCTGCTGTTCAGTTGCAATTTTAGCAAGTGTTTTGTAGCTGGGTTTGGAATCACAATCAGAGTCATCTTCACTGGATGTTTGATAGTGAGCATTGCATGAGTTTACCTTGGCACCACGTTCCATGAAGCAATAGGTGGGAGCGGAGTCGTCCTTGTCATTAGCATCAGCGTTGGTGACGAAGTCATTGTCTTAAGTGTTGAAGATGGACTTGGCAACGTAGGCTATAGCCAGACTTGCAACGCCAGAGTCGGACTCCTCCTCAGACTCCACCTCCGCCTCCTTAGAAGCAGACTCCTCCTCTGAATCCATTTCCTTGCCAACAAACGCACGAGCCTTGCCAGATGAGCTCTTCTTGTATGATGAAGACTTTGAGGAAGACTTGGAAGAAGACTTGGAGTATTTGTTTTTCTCCTAGTCATCATAATCATATTCCTTGCTCTTATTCTTCTTCTTCTTCTTCTTCTTCTTGTTGTTCTTGTTCTCATTGTCCCACTGCGGACACTCAGAGATGTAGTGACCAGGTTTCTTGCACTTGTGGCATGTTCTCTTCTTGTAGTCATGAGTAGAAGCTTCATCATTCCTTGAGCTGGATCGTGAAGACTTCATGAAGCCTTTCTTCCTAGTGAACTTCTGGAACTTCTTCACTAGCATAGAAAGCTCCTTTCCAATATCTTCAGGATCATCAGAACTGCAGTCAGATTCTTCTTCAGATGAGGAAACAACTTTTGCCTTCAAAGTGCGAGTTTGGCCATAGTTGGGACCGCAGATATCTCTTTTCTCAGAAAGCTGAAACTCATGTGTGTTGAGCCTTTCCAGTATGTCAGTTGGATCGAGTGTCTTGAAGTCAGGGCATTCTTGAATCATCAGGGCTAGGGTGTCAAACGAGCTGTCAAGTGATCTCAAGAGTGTCTTGACGATTTCATGATTGGTGATCTCAGTAGCGCCGAGAGCTTGAAGCTCATTTGTGATGTCAGTGAGGCGATCAAACATGAGCTGAACATTCTCATTGTCGTTTCTCTTGAAGCGGTTGAAGACGTTGCGAAGGACACTGATCCTTTGATCTCTCTGGGTTGAGACGCCTTCGTTGACCTTGGAGAGCTAGTCCCAGACTAGCTTTGATGTTTCCAGAGCACTCACACGGCCATACTGTCCTTTGGTCAGATGACCACAAATGATGTTCTTGGCAGTAGAATCCAGTTGAATGAACTTCTTGACATTAGCAGGGTGACACCTTCACCAGTCTTGGGAACGCCATTCTTGACGACATACCATAGGTCAACATCAATGGCTTCAAGATGCATACGCATCTTATTCTTCTAGTAGGGATATTCAGTTCCATCAAAGACGGGGCACGCAGTGGAGACTTTGATTATCCCTGCAGTCGACATAGCTAAAATTCCAGGTGGTTAAACCGAATCACACAGAACAAGGGAGTACCTTTCTCTGATACCAATTGAAAGTGCTAGTTATCGACTAGAGGGGGGTGAATAGGCGATTTTTATGAAAGTCTTCAAAACATGGAAGTTTCGAAGACAAACGATAGAAATGAACCTATAAACATGCGGCAGAAGGTAGACTACACTAGGCAAGCCATAGTCAAGTATTCAATGAAGTGAAAGCATGAAGACTAATAGTAGCTAGGCAGTACGGATCAGGAAGGAAGATAGTATGAAGCCAATCAGAACAAACAGTCACATAGTGAAGACAAAAAGATAATGCAAACAGGCAATGACTTCACAAGTACCAACTGTAAATAAAGAGAAGGGATGGATAGAACCAGTTGCTTTGTTAAGACAATGATTTGTTGGACCAGTTCTAGTTGCTGTGACAACTATACATCTAGTTAGGGAGGCTGAGGTTTAACTTAGAAGACCGTCTCTTCACCTTATTCCCCTTGAGCTAAGGACACACAGTCCTCGCCCAATCACTTAGGTAAGTCTTCAAGGTAGACTTCCAAACCTTCATAGACTTCGTTCACCGGTGATCCACAATGACTCTTGGATGCTCAGAACGCGACGCCTAAT
Organism: Triticum aestivum; assembly: GCF_018294505.1. NCBI lineage: Eukaryota > Viridiplantae > Streptophyta > Magnoliopsida > Poales > Poaceae > Triticum > Triticum aestivum. The sequence goes on from NC_057794.1 coordinate 192,324,177, forward strand.
CGGCTGGAGGATTCACCGTCCTCAAGTGTAACTAGTCTTCAGATCACACAAACAGGAAGACTTCAATGATTCCTAACACTCTTTGGCTCTAGGTGTTTAGGGCTTTGTCCTCGCAATGATTTCTCTCTCAAAGGCTTCGGAGGTGGGTTGCTCTCAAATGACGAAAGTCGTGCACTAACTCTGAGCAGCCACCAATTTATGGTGTAGGGGTGGGCTATTTATAGCCACTAGGCAACCCCACCTGATTTGTCCGAAATGACCCTGGGTCACTAAGGAACTGACACGTGTTCCAACGGTCAGATTTCAAACACACGCGGCAACTTTACTTGGGCTACAAATAAAGCTCACTCATCCAGCTCTGGATAAGATTTGCTCTCATTGTCTTCGCTCGAAGACATAGGATTTTGGTTAAGCATCACTTCAGTCACTCTGACTGTGTTCACTGGGACCCCACTTAATAGTACGGTGGTTCCTATGACTCAACAAAGAAGAAAAGGAAACAACAAAACAACTAAGTCTCCGCACTCCATAGTCTTCACGCGATGTCTTCCCTTGTCATAGTCTTCAATTTGAATATCTTCACATACCATCTTTGTCTTCAATGTCTTCATACATTTTTAGGGGTCATCTCCGGTAGGTAAACCGAATCAATGAGGGACTACTACCCGTGTTATCCTACAATTCTCACAAACACATTAGTCCCTCAACCAGGTTTGTCGTCAATACTCCAAAACCAACTAGGGGTGGCACTAGATGCACTTACAACTGCCCTGCGACATCATTCATGACTCACCTCGAGTGCGCATGTGCGAAGAGAAAGAAGCCGAGCTTGATCGGCAGGACAATTTAGACACCCTGGAGGAGGAGCGTGACGTTGCAAAAGCCCGCTCCGCATTCTATCAGCAACAGGCTCGATGGTATCAAAGCAGAGAAGTACGGGCCAAAACATATAACGTTGGCGAACTCGTTCTACGCCTACCAGAGAAGAAAAAGGACAAGCTCAAGCCCAAAGGGGAATGTCCCTTCGTCATTTACAAAGTTCTAACCGGTGGAGCGTACCATCTGCGGGATGCATCGAACAATCGACTCGAGCCAAACCCATGGAACGCGGCCAGACTCCGAAGGTTCTACGCCTAGTGTCGGACTCTGTGTTCGTCTCCTTACCTCCGCCTTTTTATATATATCCGTTATCTGTCTTTCTTTCTTTCTTCCCTTTTTCCTTCACATCCTTAAAAGGTTAAAATGTGTCTTGACTACACAATCTTGACGCGCCTTGTGTGCTCATTATACCTGGGGGCTTCTTATACAGAGGCTTAATATAATTACGTTCCGGGCTCTATGCCGCCTACATATGTGTTACTTTTCCACATGTACCTTTTCTTCGCCATTATATGCATCGATATGACTTAAGTTTTGGCCAAGCTGGGTTGTCTGGCTCTTGTGTTTATGCCCTACGTTCCCGTTAATTCGTCTAGGGCATAAGGGGAGCACCTCTGCGATTGTTACTACCGGGTCAGCCGGATGTGTACCTCAGATTGGGTGAAGCCGAAAGCTAGCGTTCTTAAGGGAATATTCGGTCATGAATAAAAGATGACTTTTACTTATTGCAATACATGCCCCCAGATGTTTATATCCTGCGTCTCTTTTCACAGTTCAGACATGCACATTAATGCATGCGTACCCATGAAAGGAACCCTTAACGAAACTATTCTCCCTGGAAGATGTTTCTTACTATCCATGTAATATAACATAGCTAGTTGGGTACTTGTCTGTTCAAGCACTTATGACCCCTACATCTGGTTTCCACGCGTACCCTGATTTTTACATAAGTGAGCGGGTATTTGGATACACTCGGTTGAAGTGAAAAGGTCCGCCATGACAAATGATTTACAATCCGGCTAGGGACAATATATGTCACTTGAACTACAAAGTCACTTAGACTGACTAAATTCTTCTTCTATACCATACAACAGGCTGTCTAGCCTACAATCCTGTTGGGAATACTTTGCGGCTAACTTTACCTGGTCATACACTAGACTAACAGGGATCTCATTCCCATCAGACCACACAGGTCCGACCTCGGCCATGTGGTTCAGGTCAGCCTTGGTATATCGAGTCTTCACCATGGCCCAGGCTTCCCTTGCACCTTGTCGGCAGGCAGATATCTTCCATAATCGGAAGTGCTGCCGCGCTCCCTTGAGCATCTCTACGAGCTCCACCATGCCTCCTGGCAGGGAGGTGGATGGACACAAGGCCTGGGCAATGCCCTGCATCACCTGCCGAACTTGTTTGTGAAGTTGTGAGAGCTCTGGCAAAAGATTACCCGCAGACCCGGGCATCTCCTCTCCGGGACGACCCGTCAGCATACCTACAGATATAACTTTGTTAGCCACTTTCTTCGTCGAACTCTATAAAAGTTCGTTCAAGCACTTACTAAAAATGCCGCGTCGAAGATCCTTAATCTCCTTTACGGAGTCCGCTAGCTGGGCCCGAACATCTTTAGTTCAACACCCAGCCGGGTATTGGCATCTTGGATATTATTTTTCTCCTGCCTAACCCGCGTAAGGACGCGCTCGCTAGCCTCTAACTGTCGTTGAGCATGTTGCCCATCCCCTCGCACAACCTTCGGATTCACTCCGGGGTCATCTGCAGAATCTATTGTTAGATTTGCATGCATGCCGAATACTAACTGGTACATGACATTTCATTCTATTTTATCAGAACAAGTGTTACGAGATGGGGCCTTCTTGGACTCCTTCATTTCGGCAACTGCGGCCCGTAGCTGGGCTTTGCACTCCTCCAGCTCTTGAGATAACTGGGTATTCTTCTCCGTAAGAACCTACGCATATAATGATCCTTAAATTAGTTGTGCCAACTGTTTCAATTCTCAGGGGCTACTGATATACATAATTATCAGATTTTCTTACCCGTATATCCTTTACATACTGGTCCGTAGCTCTGGCAAGACCATTTTGAGCGGCTCGGATGTATGTGTCTCCCAATTTGAAGGCATTGAACGCCTCTTCGGGGAAACCAGGGCCGCGGAGTACGGCCCGGCGATGCCTATTCATGGCACTCTCCACTTCGGAATTCGTAGCAGACAGCCTATCCGCATCCTCTATAGGAGGAACATCCGGTGTTTTCCCCACATTAGCATCTGCCCCTAAAAACTGCTTTGGAGTCCAGTTGGTGGAGGCATGGCCGGCAGGCTCTCCGGACACAGTCCAGCGAGCGTTTTTTCTGCCAGGAACCGTGGACATTATTATATTTTAAAGATGATAACCACAGAGCAGGGTTCTTTTTCATACCTCTGCGACGGTGTCTCAGTCCTAACCGCGTTCCTTTTAAGCCTACCCGGCTTCGGTGCCCCTCATTGGTGAGTCACTGTGGTTTGGCATGGCGTCCCGAGGGCCTTCCCTGTAAGACACCATATGTGTGCGGTGGGTGAAGTGCAAAAAAGGGGATCCTTCTAGGAAGTTGGGACTCTGGTTTTACTTACATGCTATGCGGGGAGCAGGCTAGGATAATCGGCTATGATGGCCACCAAGGCACCGTCGCAGCTTAACTGATAGAATGTCCTGTCGGTAAGCTCCACAAATATGTCCGGATCTTCTTCGAGTCCGGGGTCGAGGGCCCGGTCAGGGTCCTCTGGCTGTGGAGACGGGCTGTGGACCTCCCTCACAGCTTTTCGCAGTTCCTGCTATGAAATAGCAAGGTAAATATTTATGACGAAGAATGCGGGAAGGTCTGGAGTAAAAAGTAGCAGATCACCCAGTTTGGGGGGTTGTGCATGGAGAATCCATCCCATGGCTTAATGCGGATGAACACTTCTTCCTCTCCTTTGTATAAATCGGATAGTATTTCCGCTAGAGCAGCGTCGGAGTCCGGACCTTTACGGCCGCAGAGGGTGGCATCGTCTTCTCCATTGAAGTGCCACATGGGTTTCCCCCGATACTGAAGTGGCCGCACCCCCCGCATTATACATATTGACATAACCTCGATTATTGTCAGTCCTGATTTGGCCAGTGTTTTTATCCTGCCCATCAGGAAAAGGACCTCTCTGTTATCTTCCTCCTGGGGGCTCCGAGGGCGCCAGCTGCGGCGTTTCTTCAAAGAGGCGTTATTAAACATAGGAAGGCTCATCTGAATAGGGTCCGGAAGGGAGACGTCCTCCATATAAAACCACTCCGAAGGCCAGTCTTCGGATGTCTTCTTCGGAGTACCAGACAGGTATCCGGTCCCGGCGATGCGCCATATTTCGGCTCCGCCCACTTGATATATTGACCCCTCCTATGTGCGGGGTACGAGGCAAAATAGCCTCTTCCATAGCTTGAAATGAGCTTGGTAGCCCAGAAACAGCTCGCAAAAGGCGACGTAGCCAGTGATGTGTAATATGTAGGCGGGAGTAAAGTTATGTAGATGGAGGCCGTAGAACTCCAAGAGCCCGCGGAGGAACGGATGGATTGGAAATCCGAGTCCCCTCAATAAGTAAGGGACAAGGCATACCCGCTCCCCCATGGATGGGTTGGGAAAGCTCTTCGCTTTCTCCCCGCCATTATAAGTGGCTAGTCCGGCTCGGACAGGGACCATGTACGCAGGAGGGAGAAGCCCTTGGGTCTGTAACTCTACTAATTGGCTGTGGGGGACGGAAGACTTCTCCCAATTGCCTGGCTTAGTGCTATGGGAGCGAGAGGAGGAGCTGCGATGGCCGGCCATGATGGGATGGACTTTTTCGGGCGTGCTCCGATGGATGCTCGTTGTGGGAGGATGGTTTGATCTGGATCTGAGGATCCCCAACTCTTTAAATAAACGATTTACTCACATGGTTAGGGTGGCAAATGTAAAAATGCCTCGACTTCTCGCATTCGCTCGACACGTGGAAGATGGCCATTATTAGGCGCAGAAGCCAAGGAGTGCAATATTCATGGTAAGCCACACACTACTCATTACGACAAGTACTCAAGATTTGAAGAAGAATCCGCCTTGCAATGCCGAAGACAATCTGTGCGCCGGACTCATTGTCATTGAAGCCCGGTTCAGGGGCTACTGAGGGAGTCCTGGATTAGGGGTTCCTCGGATAGCCGGACTATATACTTTGGCCGGACTATTGGACTATGAAGATACAAGATTGAAGACTTCGTCCCATGTCTAGGTGGGACTCTCCTTTGCATGGAAGGCAAGCTTGGCAATTTGGATATGTAGATCTCCTCCCCTGTAACCGACTCTCTGTAATCCTAGCCCCCTCTGGTGTCTTCATAAACCGGAGGGTTTAGTCCATAGGACAACAACAATCATAATCACAGGTTAGCTTCTAGGGTTTAACATCTACGATCTCGTGGTACATCAGCTCTTGTAGTACTCATATCATCAAGATCAATCACGCAGGAAGTAGGGTATTACCTCCATCGAGAGGGCCCGAACCTGGGTAAACATTGTGTCCCCCGCCTCCTGGTACCATCAGCCTTAGACGCATAGTTTGGGACCCCCTACCCAAGATCCGCCGGTTTTGACACCGACACAAGGTACTGTTCATTATATCCTGTTCTTTCATGCCTGGCCAATAAAATAACCAGTGGAAAGACAATGAGTACTTTGAATGTACTCTCAGGCAACCCAAGAGTAGTGATAACAAAATAATTATGCAAGGCTCTACTTCTAAATTGGCATTTTTGTGGAAAGCTAGTTTTTCTCATGCAAGTATGATCATCATTTATCAAGGACATGAATGCGTCTGCAACAAGTATCAGGAGGTTATATACATTAATATCGAAAAAGAGTTGTGAACAACTCAAGCTCAAGCTCATCGTGACTTTCTCACGGATCACATCAACATATTTACCAAACCATGTTGTATGTCAGAAACATATGGACATAGTCTAAGCACCACCACCCAACTTTTCTTTACCATGGACATGGCTATTCGAATAGTTTGACACTCTGCAGAGGTTGCACACTTTACCCACAAGATCCGGGAAGCTTTCTTGTCAAGCACAACCCGCGGTACCTCAAGTACCCAGGGTAAGCACCCGATCACTACCTTTCCCTAGCCGTAACCAACAAGGAGTTCACTCGATTGGTAGCAGCCCCCGTGCCAAACTATAACACCCTCAATGCGACTATAGCTCCCACGTGTCGAGGCACGACTTAGAGACATAATCGCATTGAAGGCATATGTCGCAAGTTAGGCAATCTTCACAACATCCCATGTAATAATAATAAAAAGGGAGATAACATAGTTGGCTTACACTCGCCACGTCAATCAAGTACATAAATAACATTACATCATCCAAAACACTCATGGCCCGACTATGGCGCCAAAGTAAAAGAGAACCCAACATGCGACACGGTCCCAATCACCCCCAACTGGGCACCACTACTGATCATCGGGAAAGGAGACATAGTATCATTGAGAGTCTTCGTCGAACTACCACTTGAGCTCATACGCGTCTCCTGGGGCGGAATCATCAGGACCTGCATCTGGTGTAATAGTAATCTGTGAGCCACAGGGACTCAAAAATCCCGCACCCTCGCAATCAAGACTATTTAAGCTTATGGGTATGGCAAGGTAAAATATAAGTGGAGCTACAGCAAGCGACTAGCAAATATGGTGGCTAACTTATTCGCAAAAGAGAGCGAGAAGAGGAGGCAAAGCACGAGCAAGAAACTAGAGAGCAACCTGCGCAAACATTACTCCAACACCGTGTCCACTTCCCGGACTCCGCCGAGAAGAGGCCATCACGGTAACACACTCAGTTGATTCATTTTAATTAATTAAGGTTCAAGTTATCTACAATCGGACATTAACAAATTCCCATCTGCCCATAACCGCGGGCACGGCTTTCGAAAGTTCAAATCCCTGCAGGGGAGTCCCAACTTAGCCCATGACAAGCTCTCATGGTCAACGAAGGAATAGACCTCCTCCCAAGACATTCCGATCAGACTCGGTATCTCGGTAATTCAAGACACTTCGACAGGTTAAAACGAGACCAGCAACACCGCCCGAATGTGCCGACAAATCCCGATAGGAGCTGCACATATCTCTTTCTCAGGGCACACTCAGATAAGCAATCCGTACAACTAAAACCAGCCCTCGAGTTTCCCCGAGGTGGCGCTGCAAGGGGCTCTTGTTTGGACCAACACTCAGAGGAGCACTGGCCCGGGGGGGTTAAAATAAGATGACCCTTGAGTCTGCAGAACCCAAGGGAAAGAAAAGGCTAGGTGGCAAATGGTAAGACCAATGTTGGGCATTGCTGGAAAAGCTTTAATCAAGACGAAATATCAAGGGGTTCCCATTATAACCCAACCGCGTAAGGAACGCAAAAATCCAGGAACATAACACCGATATGACGGAAACTAGGGCGGCAAGAGTGGAACAAAACACTAGGCGAGAGGCCGAGCCTTCCACCCTTTACCAAGTATATAGATGCATTAAGATAACATGGCAATATAATGTTATCCCAACAAGTAAATAAAAGATGTCCCAACAAGGAACGGCCTCCAATCTTCACCTGCAACTAGCAACGCTATAAGAGGGGCTGAGCAACGCGGTAACATAGCCAATCAACGATTTGCTAGGACATGGTGGGTTAGAGGTTTGACATGGCAATTTAGAAGGCTTTCAAGCAAGTGGTAGGCATCGTAGCAATGGCATAGCAAAAGAGCGAGCAAACTAGCATAGCAAAGATAGTAGTGATTTCGAGGGTATGATCATCTTGCCTGCACAGTTGTCAGAGTTGACTGGATCCTCAAAAGCAAACTCAACGGGCTCCTTGTTAGCGAACTCGTCTCCCGGCTCTACCCAAACAATACAAACAAGCAACAAGGATACAATCAACCACGTGCAAACTCAAACAACACGATGCAAAGATGATATGCTATGCGGGATGCGATGCGGGATGCAAAATGCAAGATATGACAGGAAATGCATGAAGCTGGCCTCAACTTGGAAATCGAAGTGTGCCACTAGAAAGATGGGATGAAATCGCTTGAAAATGATATAAAGAACGCCGGAATCGAAGTTACGGTTTGGAAATGGCAAGCAATTCAAAATTGACACCGGTCTGCGATTTACAGCAAGTAGGCATCTAAATGCAACGAAACGAACATGCTACAGCATCCAAACATGACAACAAAATACATGGCAGTGATGCACACAAGATGCTTAACAAAAGTCTAGCACTGAGCTACGGCCCATTCATCCATTAGGAGGTTCAAACAAGCATGGCAAAAACGCAAATGGAAAACAGATTTCAGACTTAGTGAAATTAACACTTGTCTGAAATTTCAGATCATATAGCCCTCTTCGGAGCAACAAAACAACATGCTACAGTACCTGAACATGACAAAGAAAGACATGGCATGGAGCTACTCAACAAGCTTAACAAAAGTCCCTTAGTGACCTTGAGCCAAAAGGGATCACAAAATATACTAACAAGCACACGAACATAGCAAAAACATAATCAGTTTTCAGACTTAGTGAAAACTGGGACTTCCTGAAACATAACTCACGAAGGCATGTTTACGAGCTCGATGCACTCACCACGGTGCAAGACATGGCAATACAAGCATACATCCATCAATAAGGCACAAAATACAAGCTAGACATGACAAGAACAATGGCATAGCATGCACGGGTCAACTACAATAACATCGGCAAAATCGCGAACAAGTTGACGATCTGCCCAGATTCGCAGTGAAGCAAAAGTAGAGCTCGATTGACTCAAGGTAGGGTTCTCCAAAATGCAAACAAAGACATGGATAGATAGGGCATAACATGATTAACAAAACTCCTTTAATGATCATCCTCAAAAGAGGCACGGACCACTAGGAAACAAGCTGAACATATGGCATCATGAACTAAATAATCCCAGACTTAGTGAAAACTACTAAGTCCCTGAAAACAGATTTACCGGGTGCCTCACTTTGCAAGCTTGCACAAGTCACCACACACATCCTAAAAATACATGGGTTGCACCTCTGGAAAGATAACAAGATGCTTAACAAGACATCTGAAGGACTCATCAGCATATCATGAACACAATAATCACGGCAAAAATGACAAAAGTCTAAGATGAATAGCAGATCTGATAATTAACTCACGAAGCCCTCTTCTAACAGCATTTCGGGCATCAAGATGAACTCAAATGAAAATGATGCAATGGAATGAAATGATGTGCTCGTCGAGGCGAACATTTTGATATAATATATGCCCAAATCGGAGCTACGGATGCAAAGTTACGGCAGGTCAAAGTTCGCATAAAAATTAGAGTTCGGAGGGAAAAAGTCAACCGAGTGGAGTGGATCTCAGATCTGGATCGCTCGCGGAACGAGGTTCGCCGGGGTTCCTGCACTGTTCACCGCCGGAGTTGGGGAA